>NC_091319.1:35803268-35928268 GCF_038502225.1 Cherax quadricarinatus
GTGTGTGTGTGTGTGTGCGTGTGTGTGTGTGTAGTTGCGTGTGTGGCCTGTTATATAGAACCAAGGCTGTGGACGGGCAGTTAGTGCGGAAATTTACTGTCTTGCAGGTGAGAGAGAGATACAGAGAAAGAGAGATAGGAAGTGAAAGAGTGAGGGGGACAGGGAAAGGGAGAGTGAGAGTGATAGTCGAGGGTCACATCTGCCTCAGGCGCAGATCTGTCGCTCAAAATCTGATGATACCATCACGAAGGAATAATGAAATTTGACCCCGGGGGATGGTAGGTACTCTGTGCCAAGCCTATATAAATTCTTATTGCAATTTAGTGTTTGATAATGGGTTGGTAAATTTGGGTGAAGTGTGATTTATTTTTGTAAAGTTTGGCGAATGAGTATATAAATGCGTTTTACCCAGTGTGTGTATAGTTTGACGTTTTAACTGATTACGGTAATGAATGTATAATGTTTGGTGATCGTGGAAATAAGTTGACTGTTGTGAAAATGTTTGAGTTGAGGCCGGGGAGGATCCTGTTCCAAGGAAATGGGGATGTAGTCTTGATCCGAGGAAACTGAATGAGGCGCAGAGGTCTTCGATGGTACTGAGATTTTCTGGAAAGAGTATTGTTTCAAAAAATAAAATTGCGTTATAGTGTATTCTTGAATTACTTACCAATTGTACATAGCTGGTAATGTCACCATTATACATGTCACTTGTGTGGTTGAAATGTTTAACATTACCGTGTATTGCTACTCATGTCTATCATTTTTGTAATGGGACCAGGAACTGTAGCTTAATACGCTTATCATGGACATTATATAATACCTCTAAAAATGTACGGACCAGGAACTGTACCTAATACCACTAAGCGGTCAGGTTATGCATGAACCACGAAACCGTACTGACATGATTGCAAACAAACCATACCACGGGCGGGGTTAGAATCCGCGATCAGTCATAAAACTAAGTCATCGGTCTGGAGTTGTAAGACTCTTTGATCGCGGGTTCTAACCCCGTCTGTGGTATGGTTTGTTTATGCCTGAACTTTTGGTAGATTGAAATGACTGTAGCATTTGTTACTCCTTGGGAAAGCCCCAGGAGCTGTAGCACGTCATAACGGGTCTGGCGTTGTAGCACTTGTTACCCATGTGATGAATGGTTTTGAAAACCGACAAGTTGAAGAATTGAGACACTTATGCAACATAGGGGAATCTTTATTGAAGAAACGTTTTGCCATACAGTGCCTTCATCAGTCCAATACAAAGCAGGTATAAGGAGAGGAGGAGTTTGAGGTAATCAGTCCCTCAGTCTGGAGTCGATGTGTTCAGTCCATCAATCTTTCCACGAGATTGACGGACTGTTTCATAAGTGTCTCAGTTCTTCAACTTGTTATCCAGTCGGCCACAAGAATCCCATAACCAGGATAATTATTTTAGCAACGAGCGCAGCTGTATATCGCCTGGATGATCATGTTGCTTGCTAACATTATTATTACATAAAGTATTACACGATAGTGTGAAATAACCTGTTGCAACTTACAATGATGAGGGGGGTCGGTGGTACACCTAAAATGTGGGGGATGGATGGGTGTTATGAAGGGGAGATTAGTACATATGAAAGTACTGAAGCCAGTAAGGGAGGTGTGGGGGTAAGATAAGATAAGATAAGATTTCGTTTGGATTTTTAACCCCGGAGGGTTAGCCACCCAGGATAACCCAAGAAAGTCAGTGCGTCATCGAGGACTGTCTAACTTATTTCCATTGGGGTCCTTAATCTTGCCCCCCAGGATGCGACCCACACCAGTCGACTAACACCCAGGTACCTATTTGCTGCTAGGTGAACAGGACAATAGGTGTAAGGAAACGTGTCGAAATGTTTCCACCCGCCGGGAATCGAACCCGGGCCCTCCGTGTGTGAAGCGGGAGCTTTAGCCACCAGGCCACCGGGCCCATGGATGGTCTCTTGATCCAAGGTTTTGGAGATAGGTTGGTAATTGGAGGTCGAGGAGGAGTTGAAGGGGATGGATAAGGGGTAGGTGAGGGGGAAGACATTAGACTGAGAGGGTAGGGGAGGCGAAAGGTGAGGGGGAGATGGGGAGGGAGGTTTGGGGAAAAATAATTTCTTGGGAAAAATATGTTGAATCCCAGACACAGTATTCAGGGGCCAGGAGCTAGAGGGCTGCTGCTCAGGAAAAACTCGTAGGGATCATAGCTGAGAGAGAGAGAGAGAGAGAGAGAGAGAGAGAGAGAGAGAGAGAGAGAGAGAGAGAGAGCCCAAAATTATCGAAAAAATGGAATTTTACAAAAAAATCGGGGAAAACTTGATCCTAAAATTTCATCTGTTGATAAACGAGATAGAAGGATCCTCCATAGTGTGAAAATCCATATTCTTCTTAACGTGAAAAGGCCCCCAAAATTCTCCAAACATAAGTATACTTCTGGTGTATGTAGAGGTGAACAAGTCAGAATGATCACCTTCTGCCGGAAGGAATTTTGGTAGTGACACTAAGGTGTGACTTTTTTTCATCTCCGACGGGAGGGTGGCTGTACGACGAGTCTCAGTATCGTATGACTTTTTAGGGAAAGGCACACTGAGGTATGAATTTTTGAAGGTATTCCAAAATTGAGGGCGGCAGAGTGGGGTAGAGACGTTGTTCCTGAGCGAGGTCTCCGGAGCGTCGTGAATGGGAGCATTTATCGTATCTCTTTGAGAAGAGATATGACAAAGCTCATGGAGCAGGGAGAGAGTGAACCTAGTAACTACTAGGACTGTGGAGTGCTGGGATACCTTTCTGGGATCACTGAGGCACATGGGACTGGGATTGTGGTCTACAGGGTTACTTTCCTGGGATCACTAAGGCACATGGGACTGGGATTGTGGATTACTGGGATACCTTCCCGGGATATCTTCCTGGGATACCTTCCTGGGATACTTTCCAGGGATACCTTCCAGGGATACATTCCTGGGATACCTTCCAGGGATACCTTCCTGGGATACCTTCCAGGGATACCTTCCTGGGATACCTTCCTGGGATACCTTCCAGGGATACCTTACAGGGATACCTTCCTGGGATACCTTCCTGGGATACCTTCTTGGAATGCCTTCCAGGGATACCTTCCTGGGATACCTTCCAGAAATGCCTTCCTGGGATACCTTCCTGTGATGCCTTCCTGGGATACTTCCAGGGATACCTTCCTGGGATACCTTCCTGGGATACTTTCGTGGGATATCTTCCTGGGATACCTTTCTGGGATGATTTCCTGGGATACTTTCCAAGGATACCTTCCTGGGAAACCTTCCTGGGATACCTTCCAGGGATACCTTCCTGGTGTGATGTAGTTCAGCGGGGCTTGTGAGGTCTCTGGGGAGACCTAATTTAACCAATTATATGGTCACCTTGCCTTGGCAAATGTCTGTCAGAGACATGCCTTTTCGGCTTATGTATCAGCTCCTTTGTTCGTCACTGGCGTCAGATCCAGGCATCAGGTCGTACACGTGGTTGTGGAGGGTGCCTGGACCACCATATAAGACCAATGAACAGCTGAGCAGAGGAGATTCATGCGGAGCTCTGGCCTTGGTGCAGAGCTCAGCAGAGAGACTTTCCAGCGGAGCTGCTGCTGGGGTGCAGGGCTCGGGAGAAGGCTGCTGAAGTCTCTGGAGGAGACTGTTGGAGGCATTGGGCAGAGTACTGGCTTGGCGCAGTTCTCGTGCTGTGTACGTCTTGGGACCTGTGGCTTAGTTCCTGTAATGAACTGTCCTCTGAACCATATTGTAAGTTATATTCATTTTCGCCAAGTTGATTGTATTTCCTGTCTCACTGCTTATGTGTACCATCCCATTTACCTAAACCACAATGATGTACTCCTGTTCCCAAATATATTATTGTACAAGGACTTAATAATAAACTGTGTTTGAGTAGAAAAGTAACATTCGCTGTCCCCGTTATTTACTCATTTATTTTTATTTCAAGTAGTGAGAGGGTGAGTAGTGTGGTGGGTAGAGTAGTGAGAGGTGAAGTTGTAGTCACCAGTGACCTCACATTACCTACCTACGTCGCGCATCACTCGACTCACCTCTCCTGCCTATCCCCTGCCTACTCCCTCCGTTTACTCACATATTCTCCAATTAATAATTACGTTCCATTACCCCCTACATGACATGGTGTCTAAGCGGTGGTGGTTCTTTTTATTTTTATAGTAGGAACCAGTCCCATGTGCCTTATTTTTGACTGCTCGGTTATACTTATGTTATGCTACCATTTGCTACCATTTTTTTTCTTTTGTGTGAAGCTAAAGTAAATATCTATGTGATATTATAATCTCAGTGACCTTAAATGACCTTTTTTTGACGGTGAGTCTGAGTAATTGTTTGGGTGTATTATTATTATAATCAAAAAGAAGCGCTAAGCCACAAGGGCTATACAGCGCTGCAGGGCAGGAAGGAAGCGAGGGTATCAGGTGGCAAAAGGGAGATGGATGAGTAATAGGTTACGGAGAACAGCGGGGCAGTGGATGGTGAAAGGGTAGAGGGCAGCAAGGGACTGAGCTAGAAAGGGCTGAGGGGAGTGCGATAGGTATCATCATCAGAGTTTGTGGAGTAAATCAGTCGTTGTCAAGAAGTCAATGAGAGAGTCAGGATTAAAGGTGGGTCCATCAGCAAGAAGGGAAGGTAAAGAGAGAGTAGTAGAACGAAGACGACGATGGAGGTAAATTCTGCGTGCTCGTTGATAGAGAGGGCAGTCTAACAGAATGTGGATAATCGATACGGGAACTTGACACTGCTCACAGAGAGGAACAGGGTGCCTCTCCATGAGATACCCGTGAGTAAGACGAGTGTGGCCAATGCGAAGGCGAGAGAGAGTGGTCTCCCAACCACGGCACTGATGACAAGAAGACGGCCAGTAACCTATGCTCGGTTTAATAGAATGAAGTTTATTACCAAGCAGAGTTGACCAACGTTGTTGGCAACGGGTGTGAAGGTAGGTAGCTATTACAGCAAAATAGTCCAGAAATGGAACACCTCTGTATGAAATTGGTAGGTCATGTACTGCTGACCGTGCAGCAGTGTCTGCCTGTTCATTTTCCTGTACGTTGACATGACCAGGGACCCAACAAAAAACAATATCTTCATGCTTGGTAGAGATACGGCATAGCCAAAGTTGGATAGGGAGAACTAGGGGGTCAGATGTATCAAATTTTCGTATAGCCTGTAGAGCACTAAGAGAGTCTGAGACTACCACAAATGATGACACAGGCATAGATGCGATACATATAAGTGCTGCAAGAATGGCATACAATTCAGCAGTAAAAATGCTAGCCGAAGATAGCAAATACCCCCGCACGATGCTGTCCGGAAACACTGCTGTGAATCCAACGCTGTCTGAAGACTTAAAGCCATCTGTGTACACAGCGATGGCATGAGAATGAGAGTGGAAGTGATCAAGAAAAAGAGAGCGGGAAGCCACTGTAGGCAGTTGAGCTTTCGAGCAAGGGAGTGAGAAAGAACAGACCCGAACAGCTGGAACTTCCCAGGGGGGTAGGGAAAAATGAGATGCTACATGAACATATAAAGGTGGTAACTGATGGGAAGACAAGAGCGAATGTAGGCGAAGAGAAAAGGGACGGAGTAAACAGGATTGCAGAGATCGTGAGAGCGTACATAGTAGCGAAGGCAATGGGCATCACAGTGATCAGACAAGGATGGAACATTCGCTTCTGCATAGAGGCTCTCAACAGGGGAAGAGCGAAAAGCACCAAGGCATAAGCGTAATCCTTGGTGATGGATGGGGTTAAGGCTAGAGAGAGTACCAGGAGAGGCCGCTGAATAAATCTGGTCACCATAATCGAGTTTCGATAAAATGAGGGTTGAATGTAATCGAAGCAGAGTACGACGATCAGCTCCCTAGGAAAAATGAGCAAGGGTTTTAAGAAGGTTCAGCCGGCTGTGAAAAGTTGCCTTCAGAGAGGTAATGTGAGGTTTCCAGGATAACCTACGGTCAAAGAGAAGGCCTAGAAACCTGACTGTATTACGTTCGGGGATACGGGAGCCATAGAGATAGAAAGGATGATTGGAGATGACAGAGCGTCTAGTGGAAGTAATTTGGTGAGTTTTGGTACTGGAAAATTTAAACCCATGCGTGGTGGCCCAAGTGGAAACACGGTCGACCGCATGCTGGAGAGAAACTGTAATGAGATGACAGTCAGCGCCTGCACAAGCAATAACGAAGTCATCAACATAGAGTGATGACCAAATATTGGGTGGAAGAACAGGCCAAATCATTTATAGCAAGGAGAAAAAGTGTTGTGCTCAGAACACATCCCTGAGGGACACCTTCAGCTTGGACGAAGTCCGGGGAAAGCACATTATTGACTCAAACACGGAAATGTCTGTCAGTTAAAAAGTTCTTAAGAAAGGATGGTAGATTGCCTCGGAGGCCTAAGGAGTGGGCCTGGGCCAAAATATTATACCTCCAAGTTGTGTCATATGCCTTCTTAAGGTCAAAAAATATGGCAATAACTGAGTGATTATTCGCAAAGGCATTACGAACATACGTATCCAAGCGTAGTAAGGGGTCTATGGTACAACGACCCTTACGAAAGCCATATTGACTAGCGGAGAGACTGTTGTGTGTCTCTAAATACCACATTAAACGTCGATTTACCAGACGTTTCATCACTTTGCAAACTGCACTAGTAAGAGCGATGGGACGATAGTGGGAGGTATCATGTCCTGTAATACCTGGCTTGCGGAAAGGGAGAACAATGGCAGATTTCCACAGCTGGGGAAGAACTCCTTGTGCCCAAATAAGATGGAAGAGGTGTAAGAGGACTACAAGGGCTGACTGATGTAAATGTTGTAACATACTAATATGAATGTCGTCAGGCCCAGCTGCCGATGATCGGCAAGCTGAGAGCGTTGCCTCCAGTTCTTGAAGTGTAAAAGGCACATTATACTGTTCTTCTCTGAGAGAAGAAAAGTCCAAGGGTACTAACTCTCTGGCAGACTTTGAGGAAAGAAACGAGGGGCATAGATGGAGCCCTCGGGAAATACGGACCAGATGTGTGCCAAGTTCAATGGCAACGTCGAGAGGGTTTGCTACATCAACACCAGCGACCCGTAGAACAGAAGCCGGGTCAGGAAAGTATTTACCACTCAATTTCCTCGCTTTTTTCCATACTGCACTCATAGAGGAAGCAGAGGTGATGGTGGAAACATAGTCTCGCCAACAAGTGCGTTTAGCGTCACGGATGACACGGCGAGTGATCGCACACTTCTGCTTAAAATCAAGAAGTCTCTCATCGGTTCTATTGTACCAGTACCTGCCCCATTCAGCGCGTTTCAAACGTACTGTACGAGCACAAGCAGGGGACCACCAAGGCACGCACTTCTGAGAATGCCTGCCTGAGGTTTGGGGTATAGAATGAGAAGCTGTGGTATAAACTGACGTCTAGAAGAGGTGTAGTAGCTCATCAATGGAGGATGAAGAAGGAACCTCACTAAAAGCAGTGAGTTGCGAGTGAAGGTCCCAATTTGCCCGATCAAATTGCCAGCGAGGGCTACGGAAAGGTGGTGAATAGGAAGGAGAAGTAAGAATGATTGGAAAATGATCGCTGTCATGTAAGTCCGGTAGAACAGACCAGGTGAAGTCTAGTGCAGTGGAGGAAGAGCAGACTGATAGATCGAGGCAAGAGAGAGTATGAGTACGAGGATCAAAATGGGTGGGAGTACCCGTATTTAAAACATGGAGGGGGTGAGAGGCGAGAAAAGCCTCCAACTGGATGCCACGTGAGTCACAGTGAGACCCCCACCAGAGGAAATGGTGGGCGTTAAAATCACCAAGTAACAGAAGTGGTGGTGGTAAGGATGAAACTAGAAAGGCAAAATCTGGGATAGAAAATGCTCAAGAAGGAGAGAGATATAAAGAACATATTGTAAATCACTTATTCAAGTGGATACGGGCTGCAGTGTAATGCAGCGAGGTATGGACAAATAGTTGACAGTACGGAATATCATTGCGTAGAAGAAGGGCACTTTCATTAAAGGTCCCATCTGAGAAAGGATCCGAAGAATACAATAAATTATAGCCTGAGATAGGTTGGAAAACAGCTGAGTGTAATTTTGGTTCTTGTAAGCAAGCACCAACAGGGGAAACCTGGAAAGCAACATCTGAAGCTCACCCCGATTGCCCCTGAGGCCACGGATATTCCACTGTAAATAGGCCATGATTGACAATGAAGAAAATACCAGGAATCCGTAGGGAAGGGCACCTATGGACTAGAGGGGTTAGAAAAGTCAACGTGTGGTGGCATTGGAAGACGTTCAAGCAGTGAAGAAACGGAGCATTGCGAGGAATGGAGTTGTGGAGATGGAGGAGAGGGAAGAGAAGGAACAGGAGGTAGGTCAGTGTCCATTGAAGGTTTAGTCTCTGCAATATATTCTGAAATGGCTTCAAGTGTTTCTGAATTCAAAGATGTATGGAAGACAATATTGGAGGTAGAAGGAGGAGGGTG
The DNA here is from genome assembly GCF_038502225.1 of Cherax quadricarinatus. Taxonomy (NCBI): domain Eukaryota; kingdom Metazoa; phylum Arthropoda; class Malacostraca; order Decapoda; family Parastacidae; genus Cherax; species Cherax quadricarinatus. The sequence continues at coordinate 35,811,774 of NC_091319.1, forward strand.
AGTAAAGATTGGGACAGTAATGGACTGTACCAAAGTAGGGGGGGACGAAAGAGTGTAGGGGACTGGAGAAGAAGTGTGGGAGGGGACAGAAGAGGCAGAAACCTGGGAGGTGGCAGAAGAGGGAGAAACTTGGGAGGGGACGGGGGTGGAAGGCATAGTACGAGGAGGAGGCTGAACCTCCACACTTGTAATACAGCCAGAGAGAGGGGAAGAACTAGGCACACAGACTGGAAAGGTAAAGTGCGGAGGTGGAAGAAGGGAAGGAAGGGGCAAAGAAGATTTGAGCACTGGGGATTTTTTGGACTTCTGAGAAGTAGAGGGGCGATTGGTATAAGGTGTCGTACAGGGTCTTGTCGATTCCGGGGCTTGTGAGGAAGGACGCGAAGATGTGAGAACAGACTGAGTTGTAGTCGGGACGTCAGAGCCAAGGACAGCAAAAGGATTAGATGCCGGAGTGGCTATGGGAGGGGTAACAACAGAGGAGGCTGCAGAAGATGGGACCCCAAAAGTAGGGGGACGTTTTGAAACACGAGAATAAGAAACACGGGGTAGTCTCCCTTGGAGGCGGAGATGAGTAACTGCCATAGCATAAGGGAGACCTTCTGCCTCTTTGAGGCAATGGATTTCACGCTCATTCAAGTAAACCTGGCAACGGCGAGAGTACGAAGGGTGAGCCTCATTACAATTAAGGCAAGATGGAGGTTGACTGCAAGATGTATTAGAATGGTCGTCGGCACCACAGACTGTGTAATATTTAACTGGGTGACCAAAACGCCAGCAATTTCTACACTGTTGCAGTGTAGGGATCACCTTTCGAACTTGTAACCGATGTCCCGCGACATAAACAGAGGACGGGAGTTCACGGCTGTCGAAAGTTAATCGAGCCACATTGCAAGGGTAACGTCTCCGCCTGCGGGCAGGAAGGACATAAGTGTCTACTTTGAGGATTGGGAGATCTTGGAGTTCCAGCTGTTCAAGAATGTAATTGCCACATGACTGGAAATTCTGTTGGACTATGGTATGAGGCAGAATGACAGTACCACTACAAGAATTGAGAAAAAGATGTTTTTCAATAGTGATAGGAGTAGTATCGATATGCAAAAGGAGAGAAAGATCATGAGCTTGGGTAGCATTCTGGACAGTGACGATGCATGTACCGCTCTCGAGAGCATGAAATGAAATATCTCTACCAACATGGCACAGGAGCGCTTTGCCAATACTATGGTCAGAAAGATAAGCAGAAGTCGGTCTCAAAGTAAAGAATTTAGCCCATTGTGTGGTCCGAAACTGAGCGTGGAGAGGAAGTGCATGACGTGTCGGTCTTTTCCGAGTAGAATGGGAAGGTAACGAAGGAACATCATCAGGAGATTGTTGTTGGTGTTTAAGAGTAGGGCCGAAGTTGGTCTGTCGTGAAACTGGCTGGCGATTCGAAAATTGCCGTACCGTAGAGGGAGAGGCCGGAAGCCTAGTCAAAGGAGAGCGGAGGTCAGATAAATCGAAGGAGTCAAGAGCCTCTCACCATCATCAAGGAGCCTACCTTGAGGGGAGATATGTTGGGGATCAAGAGCCCCTCACCAACATCAAGGAACCTACCTTGAGGGGAGATATGTTGAGTATCAAGAGCCCCTCACCAACATCAAGGAACCTACCTTGAGGGGAGATATGTTGAGTATCAATAGCCTCTCACCAACATCAAGGAACCTACCTTGAGGGGAGATATGTTGAGGATCAAGAGCCCCTCACCAACATCAAGGAACCTACCTTGAGGGGAGATATGTTGAGAATCAAGAGCCCCTCACCAACATCAAGGAACCTACCTTGAGGGGAGATATGTTGAGGATCAAAAGCCTCTCACCAACATCGAGGAACCTACCTTGAGGGGAGATATGTTGAGGATCAAGAGCCTATCACCAACATCAAGGAACCTACCTTGAGGGGAGATATGTTGAGGATCAAGAGCCTCTCACCAACATCAAGGAACCTATCTTGAGGGGAGATATGTTGAGTATCAAGAGCCTCTCACCAGCATCAAGGAACCTACCTTGAGAGGAGATATGTTGAGTATCAAGAGCCTCTCACCAACATCAAGGAACCTATCTTGAGAGGAGATATGTTGAGTATCAAGAGCCTCTCACCAGCATCAAGGAACCTATCTTGAGGGGAGATATGTTGAGTATCAAGAGCCTCTCACCATCATCAAGGAACCTATCTTGAGGGGAGATATGTTGAGTATCAAGAGCCTCTCACCAACATCAAGTAACCTATCTTGAGAGGAGATATGTTGAGTATCAAGAGCCTCTCACCAACATCAAGGAACCTATCTTGAGGGGAGATATGTTGAGTATCAAGAGCCTCTCACCAGCATCAAGGAACCTATCTTGAGGGGAGATATGTTGAGTATCAAGAGCCTCTCACCAACATCAAGGAACCTACCTTGAGGGTAGATATGTTGAGTATCAAGAGCCTCTCACCAATATCAAGGAGGGGAGATATGTTGAGTATCAAGAGCCTCTCACCAGCATCAAGGAACCTACCTTGAGAGGAGATATGTTGAGTATCAAGAGCCTCTTACCAACATCAAGGAGGGGAGATATGTTGAGTATCAAGAGCCTCTCACCAACATCAAGGAACCTACCTTGAGGGGAGATATGTTGAGTATCAAGAGCCTCTTACCAACATCAAGGAGGGGAGATATGTTGAGTATCAAGAGCCTCTCACCAGCATCAAGGAACCTACCTTGAGGGGAGATATGTTGAGTATCAAGAGCCTCTCACCAACATCAAGGAACCTACCTTGAGGGAGACATCCACAAGTCATCACATACTAATATCATTTTTCCTCAGTTCATGGTGACCCGGCGAAATATCCTCAGTAATAAAGGTCAGGACATCCTCTGCCAAAATCTAATTCAAACATTTCAAAAAGACCACAAAGGTCAATTTTCTAAAGTACAGAAAAACATTAAGGTTGAAGCCGCTTAGAACTTGTATTACATAATTACCTCTAAGGAACGACTGAAACACACGAGACGCAACACACAAATTCTGACGAGAAACGGTATTTCAATTTATGTCATTTCATCCAGAAAAACAAACTGGGTCTTGGTCATGCTAAAATAAATATTTTAAGTAAGTTCTGTGAATTTTATAAGTGAGAAAGAAAGTTTTACTGAAGTATATAACTTTCAAATTTTTGACAAGGATCTTGAAGGCCCATATGTGTTATTATATCAAAAAAACATTAAGTTTTTTATCTTATAATTTATCTTATAATTACCCAGTAAAGTCAATCATTGACTTTTCTGACCAAAAGGAACATTCTTCAGTCTTTTCACAGAAACTAATCGTATTATTAAACCAGGGTACGGGTGGGGATTGAACTCGCGGCAAGTGAGTCGTGAAACTCCGTACCTGGTTTGTCTGTAATCGTGTCATTGTTATTTCGTCACTCAATAATAATTATTTATAGGTTACACAACCTAACAATAAGAGATTGTTTCATTTGAGGAAAACACATCAGCACTAAAAGTTTAAACCCGACCAGAAGTTGCATTTTTCAGGTAATAATTTTTGCCTACACAGCCTAAACCCACGAAAATTTTCATCTATTTCATATAAAGCATCAGCCATTGATGACTTGTGTCGTGCACAATTCTAACAGCTTAACCAGAGGAAAACACTAAATCCGTAGGTGTCATATAGCACCTTAGGAGTGGCATTTAAATTGGATCCAGCAAAATATAATGAAGTCAGATCCCCCCACCAGCTTTAATGAAGTCAGTATCTTGGATTAATCCCCCCCCCAGCTTTAATGAAGTCAGTGTCTTGGATTAATCCCCCCCCAGCTTTAATGAAGTCAGTATCTTAAATTAATCCCCCCCCCAGCTTTAATGAAGTCAGTATCTTGGATTAATCCCCCCCCCAGCTTCAAGAAAAACAACGGAAAATCTACAATAATTTTACAGCACTTCGATATTATGCCACATATATACCAACCTTCTTCTATGTGACATATACGACTGTTGAAAATATAAGTCAGTCAGAGGAGCGTGTTTTGTACGTAAACTGAAGCAAAATATGGGAAGGGCCTATGTGACGCTGTGTGTAACTCAACACACAAATTCGTCTCTCGACCTGCGGGGAGAGAGGACGCTTCTACAGGTTCTCTTGCACGCCACCTGGTGAGGAAACATAGCATTAGCACCAAGATGGCGGACCGACTGTACCGGCGCATAAATACTGTCTGCATTGAGCTGGTTAGAGGATCTTTAAGCAACGCCACGATGAACGTTCTCCTGCCAAGCATTATCAGGGACTGTTATGGCATCCCCAATGAAGAGCTGTATGGTGTGGCACTGAATGGTATGTCAAGGGTCTTCGTGAAGTTCATGAGGGCTGACTTCTACTCTACCATCGTCGACGAATTTCAAGAAAGGCGGATGAGTATCAATTCGGCAGTGGAAGTATGCTTGCATGATGTGTCTAAGTATTTTACTTGGGTGAAGGTAAGGAATGTACCTTTTGAGGCAACAGCATACAGCCTACAAGATGTGTTCAGTGGTTATGGGACTGTACACTCGACGAGCATGGGAATGTGGAGGGACGGCCCTTATGAGGGGATGCCGGAAGGATCCTTCACACTGAAAATGACCCTGAGGAGGCCGATACCATCATATGTTACATTGCATAACCATAGAACACAGGTTTTTGTACACTATGCGGGGCAGAGGAAGACGTGCCGTTTATGTGACTCTTATGAACACATGGTGGCACAATGCCCCAGGAGACAGGGCCCTAGGCATCAGGAGACATCTTCTGTGGATACGCCATTAGAAGCCGCAGACGTTATGATGGGTGAAGTGGAAAGCCGGGGTACAGGCCTATGGAGTGAGGAGGTCGACAGAGCAGAGGTGGTTTTGGAGATGTGTGTTACACTACCAGTGGAAACGGGGGGGGAGGGAATATCGCTGTCAGACAGACCGTTAGGTACTACAGAGTCAGCTCAGGACGGGATTTTGGAGGCTGTGCTGAAGGATTTTTTGGAAGAGTCGGAGCATGGTGTGGAAAGTGATGTGAGGTCAGGTGATGACAAGGTGATGGATGAACAGAAGCAGGGTAAGGAAGACTTGAGTGAGGTTCGAAAGGAGAGCAATGTGGTGGTGGAGGTCCATCAAGAAGATGTGGTTGCAGAAGAAATGTGTGTAGAGGGTAGCTCCCGCAAGAGATCAGCGGGGGCATCAGACATGGACGAAGTCCTCACACCAGCGCAGAGGCCTGGGAAGAAGATGTGGGCAGCTGTGGTAGCAAAGGCAAGTCCGGGAGGAGGGGGGGCAATGGGAAGCTAGGCGGGAAGGGACAGGGAGGGGTTGGAGGGCAGGAACGAGGGATTGATAGAGAAGAACCGAGACCTATGAAAGGAGGACCAAGTAAGCCTCAGCGGCACAGGGGTAAGCCGCCATTCTTGTAAAATTCAGGTGTGTAACTTTCAATGTAAACGGTCTTAAAACCGAGGTCAAGAGGGTATGGTTAGAGTGGGTTTTGAGGAGATTTAGTATTGATGTCTGTTTTTTGCAGGAACATAACCATAGGTTAGGATGTGAGTTGTTGTTGAAAGGTTATAGGTTGTTTACATGTGATGCTTTGAGGTTGAAAGGAGGTGTGGCTGTGGCGGTAAAGGAGACCAGTCCTTTGCGTATCCTGGGTTGGGAGGAGGGGGGGGTGGGAGGGTTGTCAGGGTGGATGGGTTTTGGGGGGCCAGGAGGGTTAGTTTTGTAGGTGTGTACATGCCAGCAACTAGTAACGCTAGAGTGAAGGTGGATTTTGTACGCGATGTTCTGGTATATCACTTGAGAGGTTTACCTGCTTTTACGGTGATTGGTGGGGATTGGAATTGTGTCATTAGGAATGGTGATGTGGTTCCGAGGGGGGCGGGTTGTGTTTTGGGGGTTCTGCGGGATGTTTTGCGAGATGTTGGAGTGGTAGATGTGGTGGGAAGTAGGGGATATGGAGTGGAGCACACTTTTATTCGTAGGGGATATGAGGCACGGTTAGATAGGATTTATGTTAGGCAGGGCATAGGTGTGGAGAGGGTGAGGACTATCGATGTGGGTTTTTCTGATCATCGTGCTGTTATAGCAGATTTGAGGGTAGATGGCATAGTGAGAGTTTATGCAGGATACTGGAAATTAAATGTGAGGCTACTTAGGGACGAGGGTGACCCTACAGGGTTTGAAGATTGGTGGAAATCCTTTTGGGAGACTAGGAATATGGAAATGGATTTGCTGGATTGGTGGGAAATGAGGGCTAAAGTTGAAATCGCGAAATTTTTTAAAGTACGGGGTAAGGAGATGGCGAGGTGGAGCTATGGTCTACAAAATTATCTTGAGGGTCAGTTAAATGACTGTTATGCAGAGGAACGGGTGGGGCGGAGTGAGGACATGGAACGTTTGCGAAATAGGTTGGCGGAAATTCACAATGAAAAATTTGAGGCAATTCGAGTTAGGGCAGGGTTGGAGGATGTTTTAAGGGGGGATAGGCCATCGGGTTTTGTATTAAGGAGGTTTAAGGAACGGCAGGCGAAAACCACCTTGGCGTATATTGAGGCAGGTACAGGGGGGGGGGTGGCTTTGAGGAGGGTCAAGGCCTATCCACCACGGAAAATATTAGTTTGTATGCAGATTTTTGGTTTAGGGAGAAGTGGAGGAGGGTTGGCAGGGGAGTGGGTGAGGGACGGTTTGGGGATGAAGGGTTTAATAGGGTATTAAGTGAGCAGGACAGTGACAGAATCGAGGGTAGTATTAGTGTAGAGGAGGTGGAGGAGGCAGTTTTTGGGATGTGCCAGGGTAAAACCCCAGGCATAGATGGCATACCAAACGATTTTTATAGGTGTCATTGGGGGAGTGTACAGCATTGTCTGGTGGGGGTTTTGAATTGTATGTTAAGTAGTGGGAGGATGGGGAAATCGCAAAGAACGGGTGTCACGGTTTTAGTGCCCAAAAAGAAGGAATGCCGAGTTTTGAATGATTACCGTGCGATTACGTTAATGTGCTCGGATTACAAGATTTTTGCTAAGGTTTTGGGCAACAGAATGAGGAAAGTGTTGGGTTTAGTGTTACATAGGGGGCAGTTGGGAATTCCGGGAAGAAGGATGAGGGATGGACATGGGTTGATTAGGGATTTTCTAGAGAGATGTACGGGAGGGGGAATACTAGGTTTAGATTGGGTGAATGCATATGATTGCGTGGACAGAGATTTCTTAGGGGTTTGCTTAGAGAGGTTGGGGTTTCGGGAGGGGGCAGTGAGGTGGGTGAACACCCTGTATGCTGAGGCAGAGGTAAGGGTACAGGTCAATGGGAGGTTGGGTGGAAGTGTACCGATGGAGAGAGGTTTGAGGCAGGGCTGTCCGATGTCAGAGCTGCTCTTTGCGTGTGTGCAGAATCCCTTTTATGAGTCTGTTGAGAGGGTGATGGACAAACAGGAGATGGAAGGGGGATGCAAAGGGGGCATCGTTGGGTATGTGGATGATACTACTGTTTTGCTACGGGGTAAGGAGGAGTTAAGGAGGGTGGGTGGAGTGATTCAGATGTTTGGTATGAATACCGGAATGAGAGTTAATACGGTGAAATCAAGGTTACTAGAGGTAGGTAATTGGATAGGGGGGGGGCCTGGGGATGGGGTTAGGATGGACAGTGGTTGACAAAATCAGGGTATGTGGGATATGGTATATGGCGGAAGTGCAGGCATGCAGAAGGGTAAATTCGGAGTCTGTCACGGGTAAGGTTTTAAGTAGACTAGGAGGTTTAAGTGCGAGGGACTTAGCCTTACATCAGAGGGTAGTGGTGGTAAATTCACTTGTCTATAGCAAGGTATGGGGGATGGCAGAGGTTTTTCCCTTAGAGGCACGAGATATTGTAGAAATGCAGAGGAGGGTGCTGAAGTTTGTGTGGGGATTTGGGAGGGCATGGTTAAGTAAGGAGGTAGTTATGACGGATGTTCGAAGAGGGGGTTTAGGTTTGTTGTCTTTAGGACTGAGAGTAATGGCTGTATATATCAAGCGGAGGTATATGAGGGAAGGGGGTGTGAAGGGCGCTAAAGTAGGAAGAGTTATGGAGGAGACACGTAAATGGTGGAGTGGGAAGGAATTGAGGTTTTGTGAAGATATGTTGAGATTTTTATTGACAGTGCAACAGGTGAATAACATCAAAGTGAAAAGGTTGGTGAGGGTAGTGAAAGGTCAGGGAATTATGCAAAGGGTAGCCGTGTATCCAACGTATGATTGGGGGGTTATTTGGAAAGATTTTAGTAAGCTTCGGATACCGGCTAGAGTAAGAGAATTAGTGTATCGTTTTATCATGGGGATTCTGGCTTCCAAGGAGGTGTTACGTTGTATGGGGTTTGTGGAAGAGGCTTTTTGTCAGTTTTGTGGCGATGTTGAAACGGCGTTTCATGTGGTCTTCTTTTGTACCTCCTTGGAGAGGGTGAGATCATGGATGGGTGGGGTTATCAGACTGTTGGGGGGGGGGTCGTTTGCCGTTTTTAAGGGCTTTACTACTAGATGTAAGGGGAGTGCCTAGGGATGTTGGAAGGGCTATAATGTATATTATAGTGGATTATCTGGACATTTCATGGGGAATGAGGGGATTAAGGGGTGATATGAGGATAAAAGCGTTGGCGGCTAGATTCTATAGGACGAAGTGTAGGAATAGGCTGGTTTATGGGGCGTCCTGGGAAAAAAGTTTCACGGAAGGTTATAGGAACCTCACTGTGGGTTCCCTTTGTCAGGGTCCCTGAGGATGGACAAAGGAGTGGTCTCCTTATGGGGGAATGTAAAGGGGGGGGGGGGTTGTTTTTGTTTTTCTCTGGAGCTTATGTAGTGTGTAAGAGGAAGGTAGTGAAAATTAGGTATGGATGGTACGCCATGTTTCACGAGAATGTTTGTCATAGTGAGATATAAGTGTGGTTTCCAGGGTTACAATTCTAAGCCTGATGGTTATGTTCACTGGGTTTAAAAATTTCCTTGATAGCCAGGATACCGAGCCCTTAGGATCTCGTTTTTAAGTAATTGGATTGGCAAGTTGGTTTCAAAAAAAAAAAAAAAAATCTGAGAGGCGTGTCAGTTCTTTTAGGACTGGCAAATTACAGCAGCCTTATCCTTATTACTCCTCTTGTCTTATGTTTAACTTTTATTGTCTGATGAAGGTTCTATGTGAAAAAATTTAAGTGTGTGTATAGGTTTTGGGTCTATACCATGTTTTTATGGGGTTATACCAAATAAGTCTTGTGGACAAGATTTTCGGTTTATATACATATGTGGAAGGTTTAATTATGTATAGAGTTTGGTTTTAAACCCTTTAATGTGCCGAGGTTTGTTATAAAAACTTGTTTTGGGTTATTTTATTATTGTATGTTACATGTATGTTGTTCTGTTTTCTGTATCGGAATTATTGTATTTGAGGGTTTAACATATTAATAATAGTAAAATATTGTTTCTCTATTGTTATTGAGCATAAGGAATCATACGTTCCTTCGAATTCCTATTGGTTAGGATCTAATGTAACATAACCAATACTCTGTACACTTGCATTTAGGGTTTGAAGTCTATCAGAAGAGACATTTTATAGTTATTACATGAGAAACAATTTACTTAACTGCCCAACTGAAATTTTCACCACTTTTTCACCACTAAAACTGATTAACTTTATTTTAATAAGGCCCAGCAATGGTAAAAGTTTGAAGCCGATCTGAGAAGGCATTCTCCAGTAATTGATTAAATTTCAGCGATTCCAAGTTTTGTAACAATTTCAGTCAAACTTGAAATTTAAAAGTACTGATAACATCATTCGTCTCTCGACCTCCGGGGAGAAAGGACGCACGCCTAGTAGCTACACCTGCCCTCTGGTGGTGACCTTTAGCACTGGAAGGCAAAATGGCGTATCGAGTGGGTCAGCGGATCAACACTGTTTGTATACAGCTGGTACGTGGCACGCTCACTGGTGAAACGATGAATACATTGCTACCCGCTATCATCAGAGACGTCTATGGTGTCCCCAACGAGGAAGTATATGGTGTAGCCTTAAATGGGATGACCAGAGTATTCCTGAAACTGAATCGTACCGGTGTCTACGACAAACTTGTTGACGAGTACCAGGAGAGGAAGGTGACTGTGAATTCGGCAGTGGACGTCGTCTTGCACGACGTATCTAGGTACTATACGTGGGTGAAGGTGAGAAACGTCCCTTTCGAGGCGACTGCGTATAGTATACAGGAGGTCTTCAACAATTATGGTAAAGTTCATTCAGCTACGATGGGAGTATGGAAAGATGGGCCATATGAGGGACGACCTGAGGGTTCTTATACCCTCAAAATGACGTTGGCTAGACCTATACCTTCCTACGTCATGCTAGTGGATTCCAGGACGCAGGTCTTTGTACACTATGCCGGCCAGAGAAGGACCTGTCGATTATGTAGCTCCTACGACCATATGGCAGCACAGTGTCCTAGGAGGCAGCCTACCAGGGCTCCTGGTACGTTGGCAGTGGAGCAGCGGCCTTGTGAGTTGATGCCTGAGTTGGGAGATGAGGAAGCAGGGACGAGTGGTCGTTGGAGTGAAGAGGTTGATCGGGAAGTACCGACGGTCGGTACCTGTGTTACACTCCCGGTAGGCTCGGGGGAGCAGACAGGACCGTCGGGGGCTGCATCAGGAAGGAAAGATGGTCCTCAGGAAGATTTACTGGAGGACGTGTTGAGAGGTTTTTTGGACGGGTCGGGGACTGCCACCTTAAGTGCTGCCGAGGCTGATGTGAGGGAGGAACAGCAGTCTGTGGTACAAACATTGTGTGGAACTCGCTTAGAGCAAGTGGTGGAGGTGGAGGTCCATCAGGAGCATTTGTCGGAAGAAGACATGTGTGTGGGTAGTGGTTCTAGGAAAAGGCCTGCTGGCACGGTTGAGGCCGAGGAGGTACTCACGCCGGGGCAGAGGCCGGGCAAAAAAGCTTGGGCAAAGGATGAGGAGTTGCTGGACCAAAAGGATCTAGTGGATCCTGATTTCTGTAGTGAAAAGGTAAAAGGTGGGGAGGGAGCCAGGGGAAAGTCTGGTGAGACGTCGGGTCGACGCACAGGAAAAGGGATGGTAGGCAAGCCACAGAGGCATAGAGGGAAGTCGCCGTTCTTATAAATTTCAGGTGTGTCACTCTAAATGTGAACGGTCTCAAGGCTGAGATCAAAACTGTGTGGTTAGTATGGTTCTTACGTAGGTTCCAGGTGGATGTGTGTTTCTTGCAGGAACACAATCATAAGATTGCTAGTGAGTTGTTGCATGGGTATAAGTTGTACGTTAGTTGTGCTTGGCAGTTGAAAGGGGGGGGGTGGCGATAGCGATTAAGGAGACCAGCCCCTTGCGTGTCACGGGTTGGGAGGAGGCAGGGGGGAGGGTTGTGCGGGTAGATGGTGTATGGGGTGATAGAAGGGCATGTTTCATAAGAACATAAGAACATAAGAACGAAGGAACACTGCAGAAGGCCTACTGGCCCATGCGAGGCAGGTCCAAGTCCCTACCGGCTTAAGCCAATGCACCCAACCTAGTCAGGTCAGGTCACATTGACTCAAGGGAGGAACACGGCAACCGACCCGTTAGCACAAGCTATCAGGTCTAACTCACACCCACCCACATCTACTCATGTATTTATCCAACCTATTTTTAAAGCTACACAACGTTCTGGCCTCTATAACGGTACTTGGGAGTTTGTTCCACTCATCCACAACTCTATTACCAAACCAGTACTTTCCTATATCCCTCCTGAATCTGAATTTTTCCAACTTAAAACCATTGCTGCGAGTCCTGTCTAGGCTAGATATTATCAGCACACTATTTACATCCCCTTTATTTATTCCTGTCTTCCACTTATAAACCTCAATCATATCCCCCCTAATTCTACGTCTTTTTAGAGAGTGCAGTTTCAGGGCCCTTAGTCTATCCTCATAGGGAAGGTTTCTGATACATGGGATCATCTTTGTCATCCTCCTTTGTACATTTTCCAGAGAATTTATATCCATTCTGTAATACGGTGACCAAAACTGTGCAGCATAATCTAAATGAGGCCTAACCAAGGATGTATAGAGTTGAAGAACAACCTGAGGACTCCTATTATTTATGCTTCTTGATATGAAGCCAAGGATTCTATTAGCTTTATTGCGAACACTTATGCACTGTTGTCTTGGTTTCAGATTACTGCTAACCAGAACTCCTAAATCTTTTTCGCAATCCGTAATATTAAGATTGTGTAATTCGGGGCTAGGATGTTGAACCGAGGGGGGCGGGTTGTGTATTACGTGTTCTGGGGGATGTGTTGAGGGACGTGGGTGTCGTAGATGTTGCAGGGGGAGGAGGTTATATGGTGGAGCACACGTTCATTCGTAAGGGGTATGCTGCAAGACTAGACAGGATTTACGTCATGAAGGGTTTGGAGGTCGGGAGGGTACAGACTTTTGATGTGGGTTTCTCGGACCATAGGGCAGTGATAGTGGATCTGTCGTGGGAAGGTGCCGTGCAGATTTACCCCGGCTATTGGAAGTTGAATGTGCGGCTGCTCGGGGGGAAGGGGGGGGAATGGGTTTTGGGGAGATAGGGATCGGGCTATGGAGCTTGTAGAATGGTGGGAGTTGCGGGCGAAACCTGGGATCGCGAATTTTTATGAAGTCAAGGGCCGTGAGGAAGCGAGATGGAGATATGGTTTGCAGAATTATTTGGAGGGACAGTTGCAGGCATGTTACGGGAGGGGGGGTGGTGAGGGGGAAGATATAGCACTGCTTCGAGGTAGGATTGAGTAGATTCATAATGAATGTTTTGACGCGATACGTTTTCGTTCAGGGTTGGACAATGTGTTGTGGGGGGATAAACCGACAGGGTATGTGCTGTGTAAGTTTAGGGAGCGTAGGAGAGTGACCACGTTATTGCAGTTAGAGACTAGTGTGGGAGTGGGGGATTACCTGGAAGGTGAGGTCCTCATCTCCACTGAGAGTATGAGCATTTATGCAGGTGAATGGCTCAGGAGAAAATGGAGAGAAGGTGGGAGGCGGGGCGCCTGGCAGGCATCTTTCGGTAGGGGGGTTCATAAGGCTATAGGAGAAAAGGATAGGGTGGGGTTGGAGGCTGATATTAGTGAGGCTGAGGTGGCAGATGCGGTCTTCAGTATGAATACGGGTAAGGTGCCAGGCATTGACGGTTTGCCTATTGACTTTTATAGGGCTCATTGGGGCGCATGAGGCATTGTTTAGTTGGGGTTTTGAAAAATATGCTAGATGGAAAGAGAATGGGTGAGTCACAACGTACAGGCATAGTTGTATTAGTACCAAAGAAGGAAGGGGCGCGGGCACTGAGTGCTTTCCGGGCAATTTCCTTAATGTGCGCAGACTATAAGGTATTCGCAAAGATTCTAGGGAATAGAATGAAGGCAGTTCTCGGAGCGCTTTTACACAGAGGTCAGTTTGGGATTCCAGGGAGGAGTATGCAGGATGGACATGGGTGCATAAGGGATTTCTTAGAGGGCTGTGGAGGGGGGGGGGGTTCTAGGGGTTGATTGGGAGAATGCGTATGATTGTGTGGACAGGGTGTTTTTGCGTGAGAGTTTGTGTGATTTGGGTTTTGGTGCCAGGGTGGTAGGGTGGGTGGATGCATTGTATGCGGGGCCGATCATGCGTGTGCAGGTGAACGGTAGGTTGGGTTCTGGGATTCGTATGGAGAGGGGTTTGCGGCAGGGTTGCCCACTTTCACAGCTTTTATTTGCTTACGTTCAGAACCCATTTTATGAGCTTGTAGACAGAGTGTTGTGTGGGGAGGGGGCTGAGGGGAATGACGGGGGGGTTGTGGGTTACGTTGATGATACGACGATCTTACTTAGTGGAAGGGAGGATTTTTCAAGGGTGGGTAGAGTCATCGAGAAGTTTGGGGCCGTAACAGGAATGAGGGTAAACAAAAGCAAGTCGATGTTGTTAGAGGTGGGCACCTGGGTAGGCGGGAGATTGGGTCAGGGGTTTGGATGGAACGTAGTAGAATGGATTAAGATTTGTGGGATTTGGTACACACCGGACAGGCAGGAAAGTAGAAAGATTAATTCAGAGGCAGTTAGGGACAGGGCAGTGGGTAGGCTACGTGGTCTTCGGGCCAGAGATGTTACGTTGCACCATAGGGCTGTGATTGTGAATTCGTTGGTATACAGTAAGGTTTGGGGAGCGGCTGCAGTATATCCCTTGAGAAATTGTGACGTAACAGACATACAGAGGAGGGCATTAAGGTATATATGGGGCTATGGGAGGGCGTGGTTGGGACGTGATGTAGTAATGACTGGGGTGCGTCAGGGGGGATTGGGTTTGTTGGCATTGGGGCCCAGGGTGAGGGCAATATACGTCAAGGTGAGATTCCTCAGTGCGGGGGGGGGGTCAGGGGGCGGCGTGTGGAGGAGGTGATGCGGGACTTACGTTGTTGGAGTGGGAGGGACCTGGAGGTGTGTGAGGATATGTTGAGGTATATGTTAAGAGTGCGAGATGTGCGTCATTTGCGAATAGGGAGGCTGGTGGGAGTAGAGTATCATCGGGAGACGCTGCAAGGGATGGCGGTCTTCCCCACATATAATTGGAGGGTAATATGGGAGGAATTTCGAAAGCTAAGAATGCCAGCAAGGGTGAGAGAAGTGGTATACAGATTCCTTATGGGGACATTAGCGTCAAAACAGGTGTTGAGGCAGATGGGATATGTGAGTGATGCTTCATGTGTGCATTGTGGCGACGTGGAAAATGCTTTCCATGTGGTGTATTTTTGTCCTTTTTTGGAAAATGTAAGGGGGTGGTTGAGGGGTGTTTTTGGATTATTGGAAGGGGGAAGGGTGGGGGTCCTTAGGGCTTTACTTTTAGACGTGGGAGGAGTGTCTAATGAGGTAGCGAGGGCGTTAAGGTATATAATGGTTGATTTTTTGTATGTTTCTTGGGGAATGAGGGAGGTGGGGGGTAATGTCAGGATCAAGGCCTTAGCGGCGAGTTTTTATAGGTCGGTGGGTAGGAATAGGAGCTTATATGGGTGTCAGTGGGTTGCTCTTTTTCCGGAGAGTTATCGGGGACTGACTGTGGCACGACTACTGCAGTTGGTGCCGGGGAAAGGCAGCAAGGGGTTGGCTTCCGGAGGTGAGTGATGAGTACTTGGAGATGAGTGTAGTAAGGAAGAGAAGAGATGGTGGATGCTCCAGTGGTGTATGTGAGATAACATGATGTAAGGCCTGTCTGTGTGAAGGCCTTTGTGTGTGTGTGTGTGTGTGTGTGTGTGTGTGTGTGTGTGTGTGTGTGTGTGTGTGTGTGTGTGTGTGTGTGTGTTGAGTGTGTGTGTTGAGTGTGTGTGTTGAGTGTGTGTCTTGAGTGTGTCTTGAGTGTGTGTGTTGAGTGTGTGTGTTGAGTGTGTGTGTTGAGTGTGTGTGTTGAGTGTGTGTGTTGAGGGTGTGTGTTGTTGCGTGTGGTGTGTGTGTGTGTGTGTGGTGTGTGTGTGTGTGTGGTGTGTGTATGTGTGCGTGTCTGTGTGAGAGTCTGTGTGTGTGGGTGGGGTGTTCGGTTATTGAAATGGGGCTTCTGTGAGAGAGATGGGGGTTTTTGGTAAGATTTTCTTGATTCTGTGGGTTCGCCAAGGCGTCCTTTAGATACTTTTAAAAGAAGGACCAAACAATTTTTTTAGGAAATAATGAGCGAAGAATTATTTGTGTTGTAAAAGATGCGGGGTTTGTTTTTGTTGCCCCAGAGACTATTGTTAGGATTCTTATCCTATTTAACAACTGTAGTACGGGCGAGGTGCCTGCGTGCATCAGGCTCATGTATTTCCTGTATATTTAACTTTGTCAA
The DNA here is from genome assembly GCF_038502225.1 of Cherax quadricarinatus. Taxonomy (NCBI): domain Eukaryota; kingdom Metazoa; phylum Arthropoda; class Malacostraca; order Decapoda; family Parastacidae; genus Cherax; species Cherax quadricarinatus. The sequence goes on from NC_091319.1 coordinate 35,827,646, forward strand.
TGTTAGATGTTCTGTGTATGAGAGTGGGCATTGTACATTGCCCTATTCAGTATTCCTTCCTGTTGAGAAGTTAATGAGGTAGGAACGTATATACACACGGATTAAGGGTATATTTCACCTGTTCATACTGTGTACCTTGTGGGTGATGGGAGGAGGCACACATCTTAGAATATTTTTTCTTATTTATCATTTATTCTAGAGTATGCAAAGTTCAATATGATGTGTATTTGGGTTATATGGGGTGTGGGGAGGACGATTTAGTCTCCTCGAAAACATTGTCGGGAGGTTTTAGTTTTCTAGAATCTATGTACATAATATGTTACTATACAAAATAATTGTATGAGAAATGTTTTGGTGTATACTTAATGTTTTGTATATAAAGTTTTGTACAAAATATGCATAAGTGTAACAGGTTTTGTTATGTAGCTTTTTTTGTTAAGGAATGCTCAGGTGTAAGTTCTTCTGTTTCATTCCTAGTTAGGTTTGTTTTTTCTCAGTGTTGAGGTTTTTTTGTTAAGTTTTATGTATAACAACATGTAGATTGTATACTGTGTCCTTAAATAAAAATATAAAAAAAAAGTACCTCCCTGGGTGGCTGCTGTCTACCAAACTACTGCCACAGGATGGTAGTACGTCCCTGGGTGGCTGCTGTCTTCCAACCTACTGCCACAGGATGGTAGTACCTCCCTCGGTGGCTGCTGTCTACCAAACTACTGCCACAGGATGGTAGTACCTCCCTGGGTCTCTGCTGTCTACCAAACTACGGCCACAGGACGGTAGTTCCTCCCTGGGTGGTTGCTGTCTACCAACCTACTGCCACAGGATGGTAGTTCCTCCCTGGGTGGTTGCTGTCTACCAACCAACTGCCACAGGACGGTAGTTCCTCCCTGGGTGGTTGCTGTCTACCAACCTACTGACTAGGACATTGCTTAGATATTGAATAAAAATGAAAAAATATTTATGAAATAATATTGGCGTATTAGATCTTATGGCGGCCAATGGCAGTGTGAACAATGTGTTCAGGAAACCATCCAGTGATGAAAACCTGAAGACGTCAGTTTAGTTTTTTTTTTATATTTTTATTTAAAACATAGAACAAAAACAATAATGTATAAGAGTATAAAATAAAAACCATACTAGATATTACAAAAACCTCTAGTACACAATCCCGGTACATTTAAAGAACACCATAGATCATGGCCATATTACAACCATATACATAACCCACAACCATATACATAACCTACAAACCCTCCTTTTACAATAATTATTGCCAGTGCAAACACAGCTGACACTTCTACCCCCCCCCCGTATGTACAGTCCCCGTTCTAAATAACAAACATTAATTTCCCTAATGAATGGTCATTGATAACAATTTCTACTAAAATAACCCAACCAACCAACTTCCAAACAAAAACAGTCGGAGTCATTATAAGACATGTAGGAACGAGTCCTGCAAACATATATATATGTATACATATACGCATGCATATACACACATACGTGTATGTGCACTTGTTCATACAGAACAATCTGGATCATGCATAGAAATAAATCGCTAAATGACTTGTCTGCAAATGAACTAAAAATATTACATTCAATGATAGAACTATACCTAAGACATTGGTTCCCACAAACACACCTACACACACACAAAGTTAATGTTACCGATTAACACTCAATATATAATAGGACCTTCCATTCAAAATAAGGGTATATATAAACCCCATCAAATACTTATATATGTTCGTACATAGTGCATAATGTACCCATTCAATACAATGAAAAAAGAGACGTGTGACAAGGCTAAATCTATCATCAGATTCGAATATATAAAACATAACCTCACAATATACATATAAATATAAACCTCCTATATAAAATGGTTCTCATAACAAGAGAAAAAACCGAAAATCACATACAACTTTTGACTCTGTGATTTTACAAATTCATAAGGTCTACATACCCCGGAGCCCCCAACGGCTCCCTACAAATAAACTTTACCCACATCAACCACCTTGCAAACCAATCAACCTTCCTCATCAGGCTTCCAATCACTCCAAGAGGACACACCACTGAAGAGACCAACCCCTTGCCTCTCACCCCGTCACCAAACGGAGTAGACGTTCAACAGTAAGTCCACGATATCCCTCCGGAAAACTAATTACCCACCTTCCCCCATATAATTGTTTGTTCCTACATGCTGTCCTATAAAAACACGCCGCCAACGCTTTTATCCTAATGTTCCCCTCCACCTCCCTCATCCCCCAAGAAACATACAAGTAATCAACAATTACGTATCTGATAGCCCTCCCCACCTCCTTGGGTACCCCTTCCATATCTAACATTAAAGCCCTAAGGGGTGATATCTGTCCCCCCCCCCCAATAAAAAGAAAACCCTCTTCAACCACAATCTTACCACCTCCAAAGCAGAACAAAAATATACTACATGAAAACCGCATGACGCCTCTCTCACAAAACCCATTCGTCTTAGCACCTCTTTCGATGCTAACGTCCCCATAAGAAATCTATATACTAATTCCCTCGCTCTTGCCGGTATTCTTAATTTACTAAATTCCACCCATATCACTCTCCAATCATATGTGGGATACACTGCCATCCCTTGCATTGATTCCTGACGACGACCCACACCCACTAACCGTTTTACCTTGAGTTTTTTAACATTGCGTACCTTTAACATAAACCGCAACATATCTTCACACTCCACTAAGTCCCTGCCACCCCACCATTTACGGATATCCCCCATCACCTCCCCCACCCGAAGACCCCTTTCCCCCGCTGCCCGAATATACCTCTGCTTCACATATAGCGCCTTCACCCTAGACCCTAATGCAATCAATCCCAATCCTCCCTGCCTTACCGCAGTCATTACCACATCTTTGCCCAACCACGCCCTCCCATAACCCCACACATACCTTAAGACTCTTCTTTGTAATTCCATAATATCCTGACTTCGTAATGGGTAAATTTCCGCCACTCCCCACACCTTACTATAAATCAGCGTATTTACCACCACAACCCTTTGATGCAAGGTTACATCCCCGGCCCTTAGACTCCTGAGCCTACTCAAAGCTCTGTCCATTACCATTTCTGAATTAACCCTCCTGCTCTCCTGTTCATCTGCCAAAATCAAAATCCCACAAATCTTTAGCCTATCTACAGTTATCCAACCAAACTCCTCCCCCAAGGTCCCTCCTACCCAAGCGCCTACCTCCAGCAACCGTGATTTCTGCTTATTAACTCTCATCCCAGTAGCATTCCCAAAAATCTCAATTACCCTTCCCACTTTACTTAAATCTTCTATCTCATTAAGTAAAACAGTTGTATCATCTACATAACCAACAATATTCCCACAAAATCCTCCACTCTCCCCCATCCTTCCCATCCCACCATCAACCAGAACATAGAAAGGATTCTGCATACATGCAAAGAGTATTTGGGAGAGTGGACACCCCTGCCTTAAACCCCTCCCCATGCTTACAGAACTACCCAACCTACCATTTACCTGTACTCTCATTGATGCATTCTCATACAAAGTCCTCACCCATCCTACCACCCTCCCTCCAAAACCCATTCTCACCATACTCTCAATCAAAAATTCCCTATCCACATAATCGTAAGCTTTCTCCCAATCCAGACCTGGAATACCTCCCTTACTACTACCCTCAAGGAAATCCCGAATACGTCCATGACCTACCCGCATACTCCTCCCCGGGATACCAAACTGTCCCCCATGTATCACCGACCCCATGACCTTCTTCAGTCTATTACCCAAAATTTTCGCAAAAACCTTGTAATCCGCGCACATCAAAGATATTGCACGGTAAGCACTCAACTCTCTTCCCCCCCCTTCTTTGGCACCAAAACTATGACACCCGTACTTTGCGATATGCCCAACTTCCCACTAGTTAACATATGGTCCAAGAGCCTAACAAAACACTGCCTAATACACCCCCAATGTGCTCTATAAAAATCATTTGGTATACCGTCTATTCCCGGTACTCATCCCGAAAACTGCCTCTTCCACCTCAACATCACTTATACCAACCTCCATCCCCACTCTATCCTGCTCACTTAAAACACTATGGAACCCCCCTTCAAAAATACCCTCCCAGGAACCCCCCTCCCTCCAACTCCATTTCTCCTTAAACCAACTATCTGCATAAAGACTCATACTTTCCGTATTGGATAGGACTCGACCCTCTGGATACCCTCCCACCCCAGGGCTTGTCTCCAATTGTAGAATGGTGGTTACTCTCTGTCGGTCCCTAAATTTACGTAAAATATACCCAGACGGCTTATCACCCCACAAAACATCCTCTAACCCCGCCCTAACCCTAATTGCATCAAACCTATCATTGTGTAATTCAGTGATTCTATTCTGCAGACTGTCCATATCATCCCTCCTACCACCTCCCCCAACATAACAATCTTGCAAATGTCTCTCCAGATAATTTTGCAACCCAAAACGCCACCTCGCCTCTTCTCGTCCCCTAACCTTAAAAAAATTCGCTATTCCAGGTTTCGCCTGCATTTCCCACCAATCTAACAGATCTATCTCCCTGTTCCTAGCCTCCCAAAAAGGCAACCACCAATCACTGAAAAAAGGCCTCTCCCCCTCCTCCTTAAGAAGCCTTACATTTAATTTCCAGTACCCAGAATAAATACACACCACTCCATCCCACATCAAATCTGCTATTACTGCCCTGTGATCCGAAAACCCCACATCGAAGGTTTGCACCCTCACAACATCTATACCCTGCTTAATATAAATTCTGTCTAATCGCGCTTCATATCCCCTACGGACGAACGTATGCTCCACTAGGTAACCCCCCCTCCCCACCACATCAACAACCCCAATATCTCGCAATACATCCCTCAGCACACTCAGCACACAACCCGCCCCTCTCGGTTCGACATCACCACTCCTAATCACACAATTCCAATCACCTCCTATTACTGTTATAGCAGGCAAACCTCTCAAGTGATACAGCAATACCTCTCTGACAAAATCTACTTTTACCCTGATATTACTAGTTGCTGGCATGTAAACTCCCACGAAACTAACTCGACTCTCACCCCAGACGCCATCCACCCTCACGATCCTCCCACCCCCCCCCTCTTCCCAACCGATGACACGCAAGGGGCTGGTCTCCTTTACCGCAACTGCTACCCCACTTTTCAATTGCAAACCACTGGTTACATACATCCGATATCCTTTCACCCTCAACACACTACCAGCCCTGTGATTATGCTCTTGCAAAAAGCATATGTCAACATCAAACCGCCTTAAAAACCACTCCAACCAAACTTTCTTGACCTCAGTCTTAAGTCCATTAACATTAAGCGTGACACATCTGAAAATTACAGAAGGGGCGGCTTTCCCCTATGCCTCTGGGATTTACCCACTGCACTTTTCATATTACGTGTTCCTTTGCCACTCGAGTTTTCCTGTGCAATCACTTCCCCCCTCCCTTTCCCAATTTGCAACTCAGGCACACCTCTACCACTATGTGTCCTCGGCTCCACAACCGCTGCCCATGACTTCTTCCCCGGCCTCTGCCCTGGGGTAATGACCTCATCTATCTCTGATGCCGCAGTTCGTTTCCTAGAACTCACACTTACACACATATCACCCTCAGACAATTCCTCCTGGTGTACCTCCACGGCCACCACATGCTCCCGCCCAATCTTACTCAAGTCTTCCTCAACAATTTGTTGTCCCTCCAAAGTTCCAGCTTCACATGAACTGAGGACACCTTTTGCACAGGGATGATATGCATCGTTGCTCCAGTAAGCGTGCCACGTACCAGCTGTATACAAACAGTGTTAATCCGTTGTCCCACTCGGTACGCCATTTTGTCTTCTAGTTGCTAAAGGTCACCACCAGAGGGCAGGTGTAGCTACTAGGCGTGCGTCCTCTCTCCCCGGAGGTCGAGAGACGAATGACTCTCAGTTATTGTTTGCCTGCGTACAGAATCCATTTTATGGGCTGGTGGATGAGGTGATGAATAAACAGGGGATAATGGGGGTGGGCGGGGGGTATTGTTGGGTATGTAGATGATACTACAGTGCTGGTAATGCATGAGGAAGATCTAAGGAAAGTTGGTGGAGTCATTCATATATTTGGGGACGCTACAGGTATGAGAGTTAATTTAATGAAGTCGAGACTATTAGAGGTGGGGGATTTTTTTTTTTATATTTTTATTTAAAAGGACACAGTACAAGATATAAATAAATAAAAGAACACAATTATTAACCGTTTGAAAATACAATGACCTACCATCAACCCCATAGCATACCACAAGTGTTACATTCATATTGTATTAAAGAATATACCATCACCGAACAATGAAACGAACAGGATAACACCTGCTCAGAAAAAACATCAACAAATTCTAAACCTACAAATCATGCCTATTATACAGTACAGTAAAACCTCCTTGCACAAAGTACACAGATGATATGATGCAGCATACGAAGGATAAAATTATACATTACAATAATTAAACAAAGGCTAACCCAACCCTACAATAAAATTACAAAGACATACCACAATAATACTTCCCGCAAATAGCAGGAAACTCTTAACATAATAAAGAGCGAGAGAGCTCCAGCACCGAACCAAAAAAAATTAGCAAAAACCAAAAACTCAAAATTATTATGTCTGTGTCCACATAAATCCCCCACAACTCTGTACAATTAGACCCCTTGCACAAAGTGCACAATAAATATTATTTAACATACAAAAATTAAAATTATAAGAACATTAATTTAAACATTAGGCGAACCAAAGCCGACAATAAACATTACATTGGTACATATCACAATGAAACTCCCCACATAAACACTGGGCAGGAAACACCCTCAAGTAAAAGACATAACATTATATACGCAAGTATCAACCCATACAACTAACAAAATCCTAACATAAGGTATCAAAACTGTCTAGATACAGGACATAAAAACCTTATCTCCCTATTTGAAACACTAGTACATCATTGCTGATTTTTTTTTTTTTATATAAACAGTCTAAAAGATAATATATAAACAAATAATTAGCATATAATTATAATTCTCATTGCCTAAAGACTCGCCGCACTTACTTCGTGCCGGCACATACTACCCCCCCCCCCTTTTCCCTATTATCAATGTTATTATACTGGGCGTTATCATGGGAATAAAAATTCCTCATGCACATACAGTAGTCATAATTAAAAATATTGACATACAAGTTCGTACATGTTCCATCCTTATTTTTTCCCCAATAACACCATTGAACAAAACCAGTTTACAATCTCACAGAAACCCCATTAAGGGCATCGCACAATAAAATTGTCCACTCCTAACCTAATACCTCACTATTCATTATAATTCATATATCATTACATAACATGATTAGGTACATAGAAAAAGGTGTCATTATATGTGATTATAAAATTGACTAAGCCAAAGATCATGATTTCATATATAAACATAGCAGAAAATTTTTCCCACAAAGCAACTGTGCAGGTTCACAGCACTTCGCAAACATAAGTTATACAACGATCAAGTTAACTTGTGTGCTTATCTTAACATCATTCTGCTCTAAACCCGAGATCCCAAGGTTTAGTCATCAAAGTTTTTAAGGTTATCCTGTATGCAGTGAACATAACCATAGATTCCAAATCCTCATTCATCTCCCTTCCACTCTATTCATAACCCTCCCACCATCCACACTACAAAGGAGCCTAAACCAACCTACCCTCATGCATCCCCCGGTAGGAGACCAACCCTTTGCCCGCCCCCTGGGTTCATGAGGAGAAGGCCCCCCACAGTGAGATTCCGGTAACCCTCCGAAAAGCTAACTACCCACCTCCCACCATAGACTTGCCTATTCCTACACATAGTTCTATAAAATCTCGCTGCTAACGCTTTTATCCTCAACTCTCCCCTAACCTCCCTCATCCCCCAAGATACATGTAAATAATCCGTCATAACATACATTAAGGCTCTACCCACATCACCCGGCACCCCAGTTACATCCAACATTACGGCCCGTATGAATGGCCATTGCCCCCCCCCCAAAAGTCTGATAACTCTCAACATCCATAACCTCACCCCCTCCAAAGAGGGACAAAAATATACCGCATGATTTTAAACTGATGGAAGATAGAGGTATGGGTGTGTGTGGGAAACAAGCAGGTTGCAACACTAGGGTTGGAAACAGTAAATGTATAAAAGGCATTCAGCATGAAGATATAAATAAAGACAATAGAACAGGTCAGAAAACAAAGGGGGACAGCAGAGGGCAGCAAGGGACTTGCTCCCTTAAGGTTTACTATACTAATAGCAGGAGTGTTAGAAATAAGATAGATGAGCTAAGATTAATTGCAAGTGCAGGAAACATAGATATTATTGCTATAACAGAGACCTGGCTCAATCTGAAAGATAGAGAGATGCCCTCTGAATGTCACATACAAGGCTATAAATTATTCCACACTGACAGGGTCAACAGGAAAGGTGGTGGAGTAGCGATGTATGTCAGAGACAATTTAAATTGTTGTGTTAGACAAGATATTAAATTAGAAGCGTCAGCCACTGAATCTGTTTGGTTACAGCTTCTCGAGGGCCGAGAAAAACTAATTTTGGGTGTGATTTACAGGGCCCCAAATCTTGATAGGGAGTGCAGTAAACTTCTATGGGACGAAATTCGTAAGGCATCTACATACGAAAATGTTGTGCTAATGGGAGATTTCAACTATAGACAGATTGACTGGAGCAATTTGACAGGAAATTTAGAGTCGGGTGACTTTCTTGATACGATCCAGGATTGTTTTTTAAAACAGTTTGTGACAGAGCCAACTAGGGGAAATAACCTCCTTGACTTGGTTCTTGCCAGTAGGGAAACACTAATTAATAATCTTGAGGTTAATGATGAGCTTGGGGAGAGTGATCACAAATCACTCAGTTTTAACATATCATGGAATTCCCCTAATAATGGCAATCAAGTCTCCGTCCCTGACTTTCGCTTGGCTGATTTCATAGGACTGAAAAATTACTTAGGTGGGCTGAACTGGAATGACCTGACTTGGGGTCAGGTAGGTGGCGATGGTTGCCGATATGATGCTTTCCAGGGCATAGTTCTAGCTGCTCAGTCAAATTATGTTCCAAATAGGGAAATCAGATCAAACAAAAATGATCCTAAATGGATGAACAATAGATTAAAATATCTGATTGGTCAAAAGAGAGGCATATATAGGCAAATCAAAAGAGGAGAGGGGCAATTAAGAAATCGATATATTCAGTTAAAGAGAGAAATAAAAAAGGGAATTAGAAAAGCAAAAAGAGATTATGAGGTTAAAGTTGCAAGAGAATCGAAGACTAACCCAAAAGGATTCTTTCAGGTATACAGAAGTAAGATCAGGGACAAGATAGGCCCACTCAAAAGTTCCTCGGGTCAGCTCACTGACAGTGATGAGGAAATGTGTAGAATTTTTAACACATACTTCCTCTCAGTTTTTACACAGGAGGATACCAGTGATATTCCAGTAATGATAAATTATGTAGAACAGGACGATAATAAACTGTGCACTATTAGGGTCACAAGTGACATGGTCCTTAGGCAAATAGATAAATTAAAACCTAACAAATCCCCAGGCCCTGATGAACTGTATGCAAGGGTTCTAAAGGAATGTAAAGAGGAGCTTAGCACACCTTTGGCTAATCTTTTCAACATATCACTACAAACTGGCATGGTGCCAGATAAGTGGAAAATGGCAAATGTGATACCTATTTTCAAAACAGGTGACAGGTCCTTAGCTTCGAACTATAGACCAATAAGCCTAACCTCCATAGTGGGAAAATTTATGGAATCAATAATTGCCGAGGCAGTTCGTAGCCACCTTGAAAAGCATAAATTAATCAACGAATCTCAGCATGGTTTTACAAAGGGACGTTCCTGCCTTACGAATTTATTAACTTTTTTCACTAAGGTATTTGAGGAGGTAGATCATGGTAACGAATATGATATTGTGTATATGGACTTCAGTAAGGCTTTTGACAGGGTCCCACATCAGAGACTATTGAGGAAAATTAAAGCACATGGAATAGGAGGAGAAATTTTTTCCTGGATAGAGGCATGGTTGACAAATAGGCAGCAGAGAGTTTGCATAAATGGGGAGAAATCAGAGTGGGGAAGCGTCACGAGCGGTGTTCCACAGGGGTCAGTTTGGGCCCCCTGCTGTTCACAATCTACATAAACGACATAGATGAGGGCATAAAGAGCGACATCGGCAAGTTTGCCGATGACACCAAAATAGGCCGTCGAATTCATTCTGACGAGGACATTCGAGCACTCCAGGAAGATTTGAATAGACTGATGCAGTGGTCGGAGAAGTGGCAGATGCAGTTTAATATAGACAAATGCAAAGTTCTAAATGTTGGACAGGACAATAACCATGCCACATATAAACTAAATAATGTAGATCTTAATATTACGGATTGCGAAAAAGATTTAGGAGTTCTGGTTAGCAGTAATCTGAAACCAAGACAACAGTGCATAAGTGTTCGCAATAAAGCTAATAGAATCCTTGGCTTCATATCAAGAAGCATAAATAATAGGAGTCCTCAGGTTGTTCTTCAACTCTATACATCCTTGGTTAGGCCTCATTTAGATTATGCTGCACAGTTTTGGTCACCGTATTACAGAATGGATATAAATTCTCTGGAAAATGTACAAAGGAGGATGACAAAGATGATCCCATGTATCAGAAACCTTCCCTATGAGGATAGACTAAGGGCCCTGAAACTGCACTCTCTAGAAAGACGTAGAATTAGGGGGGATATGATTGAGGTTTATAAGTGGAAGACAGGAATAAATAAAGGGGATGTAAATAGTGTGCTGAAAATATCTAGCCTAGACAGGACTCGCAGCAATGGTTTTAAGTTGGAAAAATTCAGATTCAGGAGGGATATAGGAAAGTACTGGTTTGGTAATAGAGTTGTGGATGAGTGGAACAAACTCCCAAGTACCGTTATAGAGGCCAGAACGTTGTGTAGCTTTAAAAATAGGTTGGATAAATACGTGAGTAGATGTGGGTGGGTGTGAGTTAGACCTGATAGCTTGTGCTAACAGGTCGGTTGCCGTGTTCCTCCCTTAAGTCAATGTGACCTGACCTGACTAGGTTGGGTGCATTGGCTTAAGCCGGTAGGGACTTGGACCTGCCTCGCATGGGCCAGTAGGCCTTCTGCAGTGTTCCTTCGTTCTTATGTTCTTATGTTCTTATGTTTCGATGTCCCCACAATGCAAGCATGAGTCCTCTCTCACAAGACCCATTTTATATAACACATCCCTAGAGGCCAATATTCCCATCAGAAAACGATATACTAACTCTCGTACCCTCGCTGTTATTCTAAGCAAGCCAAACTTCCTCCATATGCTCATCCAGTCATATGTTGGATATACAGCAAGTCCCTGTAAGACACCCTTGCCTACCACGGCACCCACCATTCGTTTGACCTTTAACGTGGACACCTGTTTAACATGTAATAAAACCCTCAACATATCCTCACAATACCGCAAATCCCTTCCACACCACCATCTTCGTGCATCCTCCATTACCCTACCTACCCTGACTCCCCGGTTCCCCCCAGTCCGGATATATCTTTGTTTAATATATAAAGCCATTACTCTATGACCCAATGACATCAGGCCAAGACCCCCACGTCTCCCCTCCGTCATCACCACGTCCTTGCTCAACCATGCCCTCCCAAACCCCCACACATACCTTAGAACCTTCCTCTGGATTTCTGCAATATCCTCTGCTCTTAAAGGGAACACCTCAGCCACTCCCCACACCTTACTGTAAACCAGAGAGTTGACCACTAAAACTCTCTGCTGTAATGTTACGTCCCTAGCCCTTAAGCCACCTAGCCTACCCAAAACCCTGCTCGTAACTAATTCCGAATTTATCTTCCTACTCTCCTGCACTTCCTCCATGTACCATATTCCACAAACCTTAATTCTGTCCACTACTGACCATCCCAAACCCTCCCCCAAGCCCCCTCCCACCCAATCCCCCACCTCTAATAGTCTCGACTTCATTAAATTAACTCTCATACCCGTGGCGTCCCCAAAAATCTGAATGATTCCACCAACTTTCCTTAGATCTTCCTCATGCCTTACCAACACAGTAGTATCATCTACGTACCCCACAATCCCCCCCCGCCCACCCCCCCTAATCCCATGTTCATTCATCACCTCATCCACCAGCCCATAAAATGGATTCTGTACGCAGGCAAACAATAACTGAGAGAGTGGACAGCCCTGCCTCAAACCTCTCTCCATCAGTACTGGGTCCCCCAACTTACCATTAACCTGTACCCTAATAACTGCTCCCTCATACAAGGTTTGCACCCATCTCACCACCTTCTCCCCCAAACCCAACTGTTCCAAACAAACTTTTAAGAAATCCCTATTCACACAATCATACGCATTAGCCCAATCTAATCCAAGTATTCCCCCTCCGGTGCAGTCCTCAATAAAATCCCTTATGTGACTATGCCCGTCCCTCATACTTCTTCCCGGAATGCCAAACTGTCCCCCATGTACCACTGATCCTAAAACCTTCTTCAGTCTATTGCCCAGAATTTTAGCATAAATTTTATAATCTGCACACATTAAGGATATTGCTCTATAATCATTCAATACTTTCCCATCCTTCTTCTTCGGCACCAACACAACGACCCCTGTTTTCTGGGTCTTCCCCATCCTCCCACTGCTCCACATATGATTCAAGACTTCCACTAACCCATACCTAATGCATTCCCAATAAACTCTATAAAAATCATTCGGTATTCCATCAATGCCCGGCGTCTTACCCTGACTCATCCCGTAAACCGCCTCCCCCACCTCCTCCTCACTAATACTACCCTCCAGCACTTCCCGTTCCTCTTGTCCCAATACAATAGTATTCTGCATAACCCCAAATACCTCCTCACTGACAACTTCCTTGTTCCTCCTCCATTTCTCCCTAAACCAATAATCAGCATAACCACTAATATCATCTGTATCAGTAAGACCTTGACCCACCACATATCCTCCCCCCCCATCAGCGACCACTAGATGCGCTATGGTAGTCACCATCTGCCTTTCCCTAAATTTTCTCAGGACATAACCTGATGGTCGATCACCCTTTAACACCTCCTCTAATCCTGCCCTAACTCTAATCGCATTAAACCTTTCATTATGCAATCCTTCAATCCTACTCCTTAAACCATCCACCTCACCTCGCACATCTTCCCTTCCCCCCCCGTCGTAAACAGCATTTAGCTGTCCCTCCAGGTAGTTTTGCAAACCATATCTCCACCTTGCCTGTTCCTTTCCACGTATCCTAAAAAACTCTGCTATTGCTGTCTTTGCCCGCATCTCCCACCAGTCAAGCAAATCCATCCCACCATCCCTACCCTCCCAGCAATGTCTCCACCATTCCTCAAAGGATGAGCCTTCATCCCTCTCCTGCAGAAGCCTCACATTCAATTTCCAATACCCAGCATACATGCGTACTATACCATCCACCCGCAGATCAGCTATCACCGCCCTGTGATCCGAAAAACCGACATCAAAAGCCCTCACTCTCTCCACACCAATCCCCTGCATCACATATATCCTATCTAACCTCGCCCCATAATTCCCACGAATGAACGTGTGCTCCACCCCATACTCCCCCCTACCCACCACATCTACAACTCCCACATCCCTTAACACATCCCTTAGCGCACCTAAAACACATCCTGCCCCCCTCGGCGTCACATCACCATACCTAATCACACAGTTCCAGTCACCTCCAAGTACAGTTATAGAAGGTAAACCTCGCAAATAATACATCAAAACATCACGTACAAAATCAACTTTGACTCTAACATTGTTACATGCCGGCATATATACACCAATGAAACATACTCTCCCCACCCCCCAGTGCCCATCTACCCTTACAACCCTCCCCCCTCCCCCCTCCTCCCAACCCATGACACGCAATGGGCTGATCTCCTTTACAGCTACTGCTACCCCTCCTTTTAATTGCAAAGCATTACTGACAAACATTTTATAACCCCTCAAACTCAATTCACTCCCTAACCTATGGTTATGCTCCTGCAAAAAACATACATCCACATCAAACCTTCGTAAAAACCACTCTAACCAAACCCTTTTTACCTCAGATTTAAGCCCATTGACATTTATTGTGACACACTTGAATTTGCCAGAAGAGGGGGTTTACCCCTATGCCGCTGTATCTTACTCACTTCACCTTTCTCAGTACCTGTACCATTTTTATCCTTTTTTCTAACCTGTCCACCAGCCCCTCCTTGCCCCCCCCCACTGATCTTCCCCGGTACACCCCCTCCCCTACTTGCCTTTTCCCCTACCACTACCCATGACTTCTTCCCGGGTCTCTGCCCAGGTGTTAAAACCTCATCTAGGTCAAAAGCACCCGCAGTTCTTTTTCGTGAGCTCTCACTCACACACAAATCTACGTCCTGCACGTCCTCCTGATGGACTTCCACCACCACTTCCATGTCCTCTCTGTCATTCCTCGGACCCTTCACCTGTCCCTGCTGCTCAACCATCAGCTGCATCTCACTTGACGTCTCAGGACCATCCTCCCCGGCCACCTTCTCTTCGAAAAACTCCTACAGAACCGCTTCCAGCAGCTTCTCCTGGGTAGACTCTTCCACGTCCACCCGTCCCTCAGGCGATGGGGGCCCCTCCCCTGTCACCTCCGGGAGGGTAACACATGTACCGACCGTCGATACTTCACGTTCTACTTCTTCGCTCCATCTACCACTCGTCACTGCTTCCTCCTCTCGCAACTCAGGCATCAACTCACATGGTCTCTGCTCCACTGCCAACGTACCAGGAGCCCTGGTAGGCTGCTTTCTAGGACACTGTGCTGCCATATGTTCATATGAGCTACAGAGTCGACAGGTCTTTCTCTGGCCGGCATAGTGTACAAAAACTTGCGTCCTGGACTCCTCCAGCATGACATAGGACGGTATAGGCCTAGCCAACGTCATTTTGAGGGTATAAGAACCCTCAGGTCTTCCCTTATATGGCCCCTCTGTCCATACTCCCATCGTTGCCGAATGGACTTTTCCGTAGTTATTGAATACCTCCTGTATACTATACGCCGTCGCCTCGAAAGGGACATTTCTCACCTTCACCCATGTGTAGTACCTGGATACGTCATGCAGAACAACCTCCACTGCCGAGTTCACTGTCACCTTCCTCTCCTGGTACTCGTCAACAAGTCTGTCGTAGACGCCGGTATGATTCAGTTTCAGGAAAACTCTGTTCATCCCATTTAAGGCAACACCATAAACTTCCTCGTTGGGGACACCATAGGCGTCCCTGATGATAGCAGGCAGCAATGTATGCATCGTAGTTCCAGTAAGTGTGCCACGTATCAGCTGTATACAAACAGTGTTAATCCTCTGTCCCACTCGGTACGCCATTTTGTCTTCTAGTTGCTAAAGGTCACCACCAGAGGGCAGGTGTAGCTACTAGGCGTGCGTCCTCTCTCCCCGGAGGTCGAGAGACGAATGAGAGGTGGGGGATTGGATAGGCGGGAGCTTGGGGGAGGGGTTGGGATGGTCAGTAGTGGACAGAATTTTTTTTTTTTTTTTTTATATTTTATTAATAACATACAATACAT
Source organism: Cherax quadricarinatus (assembly GCF_038502225.1). NCBI lineage: Eukaryota > Metazoa > Arthropoda > Malacostraca > Decapoda > Parastacidae > Cherax > Cherax quadricarinatus. Next base: position 35,843,359 of record NC_091319.1, read on the forward strand.
GAACAAAAGCATACAGTATGAGAGCATCGACAGACAATATAAATTCATCAATTTCTATACACTGCAATATGCAGTAATATGTCATGCAGCTGATAGGTGAATACTGCCATATACATAATTCTTTACTACAAAATATAACTATTCAAGTAATACAAAATAAAGAATCCTCTGACTCCTTCCCGACTGCTAATTTCAATATCCACACACAATAATTACATACCGCAAAAATGCAAGCAGTATAACCCCCCCCCCCCTATTTACCCCAGCTCACCAAAATGTACAGCATTTCACCGTTGTTTATGTAACTTATAAACTAACCATACTAAATTAAACTTAAGAACATATTAAATTGAAAACAATAACAACTCTACAGTAGTGAAAACGCCAGCTGCTGTCCTAATATTATTTATATATACATATGTATATATATACATTAGAAACTGACTTAGTTTACAATGGGAGTCAAATCCTAACTTTATTGCTGTCCCATGCAGCATTCTCAGACTTGTACTCTTATACGCTACTACGATAGCCTTCAGCAGAAGGCATTAATTAACAATATTAAATAACTACTAAGAATGCATGAACTCAGCACTCCCATGCACACCCCAATTACACACAATCGTTCTCTCTTGCACTTATCACTCCCCCACGCACATGCACACCAAACCAACATCTTTCGTTTGGCAAGCCCGTTTGGTACCCCCCCCGTTTTTTTATCTAATGCTTTACACAACAATCTAAACCCACTTCCCCCCCCCCTCACAACTCTAGCAACTCCCCAACAGTTATGGACCTGTAACCCTCAGTGAAAGCTCCCTCCCATCTCCTCCCATAAATTCCCCGATTCCTATTCATTGTCCTACAAAAAATCCTCGCTAAAACTCTTTTCCTCGTCTCCCCATTATCCACCCCTCTCATTCCCCACGATATGTACACGAAATCCACCATGATATAAGCTACTCCCCGTGCCACATTCTCCCCCACCCCCCCTATATCAAGACTCAGCGCTCTCAACACTGACACCCCAGTTCCTCCTATCCTCCTGACCACTTTCCCCAGCCATTCCCTCACACTCCCCAAAAAATCGGAAAAGTATACCACGTGATAGGCTGTTTCCAACTCCCCACATAACCCACACCAACCCTCCTCTACCACACGTCTGTTTCTGAGGACTGATCCAGTAGGCAGAATCCCATGTAAAAATTTAAACATGATCTCTCGCACCCTGGGCCCTAACTTTAGTTTACCGAACAGACTCCATATAGCTCCCCATGCATACATCGGGAACAGCCCCTCAACTGGGGCCGTCTCCTCTACCCTCAATATTCGATATAAATCCCTCACCTTTAATTTGTCTGGCTCGCGCGCCCACAAAAGTGCCCTCAACAAAATCTCACACTCCCTCCATTCCCCACCCACATACATTCCCCTCAAAATATCATGTAACCTTTGCATGCATGTCCCCCTCTGTCCCCCTAATCTTTTCCACTCCCACCTGACAAAAATGCATTTCACCCTCCTTCCCAGGTCCAACAGACCTAAACCTCCCTTCCTCACCGGCAAAGTCACCACCTCCCTCTTCATCCATTCACATCCTGAGCCCCATAAGAACCTAAAAACACTTCTAAGGATACGAGTAATGTCAGCTCTCAGCAATGGAAAAACTGCTGCTACATACCATACCTTACTGTACAGCAATACGTTAATAACAATCGCCCGTTGCAACAATGTCAAGTGATAAGACCGCAACATCCCCAACCGATGTTCCACGCGTTCCACCATTCTCAACGAATTCGCCTCCCTAGCCTCCCGTATGGTCGCTCTATACGAAATGCCACATATTAATAACTGACCTTCCTGCCTTCTCACCACATCACAGTCCCAATCAACTCTGTCTCTCCACTCCCCTCCCAACTCTCCCAATCTTGTTCCCTTCCGGACTAGGAGTGTCGTGTCATCCACGTAACCTACCACATGATGCCTAATCAAGCCCTCCCTCGACCCCTTCCCACCACACACTCTGGTCTCAACCAACCTATAAAATGGATCTTGCACACATGCGAATAATAACTGTGATAGCGGGCAACCCTGCCTCAAGCCCCTATCCATGTTCACCACACCTCCCACACGTCCATTGATCTGAATTCTCGCTTTTGCCCCTTTATACAACGTTTCAACCCACCCCACAATCTCATCCCCAAAACCTTGTTTGTTAAGGATCTGTCTTAAACCCTCCCTTTCCACCTGATCATAAGCACCCTGCCAATCAATCGCCACCATACCCCCTCCTTCCTGCGTCCCCTCAAAACTCTCAACAAACCCCTTTAGAATTCCGTGCCCCATGACCATCGACCGTCCTGGCAACCCTAGTTGACCTTTTGAAACTACACGTCCCACTACACATTTTAACCTATTCCCCAAAATCTTCGCGAACAATTTATAGTCCGCACACATGAGAGTAATTGCCCTGTAATCCTTAAGTGTACTCTGCCCCTTACCCTTGGGCACAAGCACTATGACCCCTGTACTTTGCTTCTCGCCCAATTCTCCCCCATCTTTCATTCTGTTGAACAGCGTTACTAAAAAATCCCTTAACAGATCCCAATGTTTTAAGTAAAATTCACTTGGTAGTCCATCAATACCTGGTGCTTTGCCTCTGCACATGTCTACAAGCGCTCTCCATATCTCCCCCTCTTCAATCTCCCCACCCAAAGCTTCCCTGTCCTTACTCCCCAGAGCTACGGGCTCTACAGCACACACCCCATCAAGATCCTCCCTATTAACTCCTTTACTTTTCCAATAATGCCCATACCACGCATCCGCGAATATACTCATCACCTCCGTTGTTTTTAACACCTGCCCCTCCCTAAACCCTTTCACCTCAGTGTGCACTTCCGAATCTGCTATTGTGGTCGCTGTCCTCCTCTGCTGTTGTCTCCTCAACACACATGCCGATGGCTTATCCCCCCAAAGCACTTCCTCCACACCCGCCTGCACCCGCACCGCATGAAATCTCTCCTCCTGCACCTCTCTTATCCTGCTCTTCAGATCATCTATTGCCTCTGTTTGGAATACCCCTCCCACTACTCCTTGTTCATGATAGTATCCTATTCTACTTTCCAAATAATTTGTTAATCCATACTTCAGTCGATTTATCCGCTTCCCCTCACCCACGTAAAACCTACGAATCCTCTCCTTGGCCACACTGTCCCACCAACGTACAACATTATCAACCCTTTTTGCCTCCTCACTTAGCTTCCTCCACAGCGAAGCAAACCCTTCCTCCACTTCCTCATCCTCAAGGAGTCGCGTGTTTAATTTCCAGTAGCTTTCAAACCGTTTCACTAACGAGTCCCATGCTACCCCCACCACCACTGCCCTGTGATCTGAATAAATTGCTTCTATAGTGTTAAAAGACTCCACTGAAACCCCTTGCGTTATATAGATCCTATCCAGTCTAGCTGCGTATTCCCTCCTTACGTACGTATGTTGCACTTCACCTATTCCACCCCAAAATGCATCTCGTACCCCAATATCTCTACACAGGTCTCGCAACACGTTTGAAAAATATCCTGCCCCCGCTGGCATCACATCAAATCTCCGTATTATACAATTCCAATCTCCCCCAATCAATGCAACCCTGGGCAGTGCTCTCAAGAAATACACCAGATCATCCCTTACAAAAGCCGATTTTACCCTCGCATCATTCTCCGCCGGAGCATACTCTCCAACAAAGGACACGCGTTCACGCATCCACCACCCGTCCACTCTCATTATTCTTCCCTCACCCCCCCCCCCCTCAAACCTTTGCAAAACAAACGGGCTTGCCTCTCGAATTAAAACACCTACTCCACCTTTTAAACGTGTCGTTGGAGTTACAAAAGCCCTATATCCATCCACCTCCAGCAATTTTCCTATTTTCAAGTTATGCTCTTGTATAAAGACAACATCTACCTTATAACGATACAGCAGTCCTCGCAACCATACACACTTACCACTCTTACATAAACCATTAACATTAATTGTCATACACCTTAGGCCTGCTTACGTTTTCCACCCACTTTTCCCCACCACATTTTTCCGCTGTCCAGTAACCTCATACACACCGTCCTTGGCACTCACCCCATCCCCTCCACTCCTAACCCCTTGCTGGCGTTTCTTTTTCTCTGTGCCTCTACACACACCTTCAATCCCCGCCTTTTTCCCTGGTCTTTGTGCTGGAGTGAGGACGTCATCCGAGTCAGACGTGACAGCTGCCCGCTTCCTCGACACTTCCTCTTCCGCCATGCTAGTCTCCTGACCTTCCTCATTGTGCACCTCCACCTCTATCACCTCATTCCCCTTCTCACTACTTGGCCAAGCCGACATTACATTCCTTTCTTCAGACCCGCATGGTTCCCCTTGTCCCTGTACCTGGTCTCCCGTCGTTACCTCTGTCAAGGCTTCCTCCGATTTAGGGAACATCTCCTGCAAAACTGTCTCAAGCACTACGTCAATTTCAACGTCATTTGGTACGTCCTTGTCCGCCTCGTGGATCACATCCTCATCAGACACACTCAATTGCTGCACTGCACCCTCATGCTCCACCTCACGTTGCATTTCCTCCACTTCCTCACTCCACAACCGACCACGCCTACGTCCATCCTGGCGGTTCTGATCTGTCACTGTAGGTCCTCGCCTCGTAATGTCACTTCTTGGTATTCCCTGGCCAGTCCTCCGCCGCACACATTCAGCCGCTATGTGATCATAACCATCACACAGTCTACAAGTTCTACGTTGGCCAGCGTAAGTTACGAGTATTTGTGTCCTAAATTCATCTAAGAACACATACGAAGGTATAGGTTGCCTCAGAGTCATCTTTAGGTTAAAACTACCTTCCGGATAACTCACATAAGCCCCTGCCGTCCACTTGCCTGGTTGAGCTACGTGTACAGTTCCAAACTTCCCGAACACACTACGTAGGTCAGCTTCATTTGCCTCGAAAGGCACATTACGTAACTTTACATACGTAAATTGACTCGAAACATCGACCATCTTTACCAGGATGCCCTCGTTAACCTCGATAGCAACATCCTGATATTGAGCAAGTAGATCCTCATACACGTGTGATGACAGCAGTTTCACGAACATTCGGTAGTTTCCATTTAAGGCTACACCGTAAAGGTCGCAATCCTCAATTCCATATGTCTCTCGAATAATCAGAGGCAACAACGTCAACGCCGAATCTTGATTAATTGTACCTCTCAGTAATTCTATGCCGACAGTGTTAATTCTGCGTCTCACCCCAACCACCATTGTGACAGCCTGGCTAGCACTTGCGCCTGTCAGAGAGGAGAAGCAAAAACGTCCACCCTCACCGGCAGCTGGGCGAGGAATGATTGGACAGAATTAGGGTTTGTGGAGTATGGTACATGGCGGAAGTGCAGGATAGTAGGAAGATAAATTCGGAATTAGTTACGAGCAGGGTTTTGGGTAGGCTTGGAGGCTTAAGGGCTAGGGATGTAACATTACAGCAGAGAGTTTTAGTGGTCAACTCTCTGGTTTACAGTAAGGTGTGGAGAGTGGCTGAGGTGTTCCCTTTAAGAACACAGGATATTGAGGAAATCCAGAGGAAGGCTCTAAGGAATGTGTGGGGGTTTGGGAGGGCATGGTTGCGCAAGGACGTGGTGATGACGGATGTGAGACGTGGGCGTCTTGGCCTGATGGCATTGGGTCATAGAGTAATGGCTTTATATATTAAACAAAGATATATCCGGACTGGGGGGAACCGGGGAGTCAGGGTAGGTAGGGTAATAGAGGAAGCACGAAGATGGTGGTGTGGAAGGGATTTGAGGTATTGTGAAGACATGTTGAGGGTTTTATTGAATGTAGAACAGGTGTCCAAATTAAAGGTCAAACGGATGGTGGGTGCTGTGGTGGGTACGGTTGTCTTACAAGGGCTTGCTGTATATTCAACATATGGCTGGATGAGCATATGGAGGAAGTTTGGTTTGCTTAGAATACCAGCGGGGGTACGGGAGTTAGTATATCGTTTTCTAATGGGAATTTTGGCCTCTAGGGATGCGTTGTGTAAAATGGGTCTTGTAAGAGAGGACTCATGCTTGCACTGTGGGGGACACCGAAACGGCTTTTCATGCGGTATTTTTTTGTCCCTCTTTGGAGGGGGTGAGGTTATGGATGGTGAGCGTTATCAGACTTTTGGGGGGGGGAAATGGCCATTCCTAAGGGCTTTAATGTTGGATGTAACTGGGGTGCCGGGTGATGTGGGTAGGGCTTTAATATATGTCATGACAGATTATTTACATGTATCTTGGGGGATGAGGGAGGTTAGGGGAGAGTTGAGGATAAAAGCGTTAGCAGTGAGATTTTATAGAACGATGTGTAGGAATAGGCAAGTCTATGGGAGGCGGTGGGTAATTAGCTTCTCGGAGGGTTACCGGAATCTCACTGTGGGGGGCCTCCTCCTCATGAACCCAGGGGGCGGGCAAAGGGTTGGTCTCCTAACGGGGGATGCATGAGGGTAGGTTGGTTTAGGCTCCTTTGTTGTGTGGATGGTGGGAAGGCTATGAATGGAGTATGAAGGAGATGCATGATAAATTTGGCAACCTATGGTTATGTTCACTGCATACAGGATAATCTTTAAACCATGATAACTAAATCTTGGGATCTCGGGTTTAGCGCAGAATGATCTTAATTTTGCACCCAAGTTTAACTTGATCGTTGTTCAACTTATGTTTGTGAGGTGCTGTGACTCTGCATAGTTGCTTTGTGGTAGAAAATTTTCTGCTTTTCGGTATAAAAGCTAGTGGAGGGTTAACAACAGGAATCCGGTGTTAACTACAGTTTTTGGTTGCAGTTAACCCAGGTACATTTCATTGCTGTCAACAAAATTTGAATTGTTACTTAGGTTAGCTGTGTTTATTCATGAATTCATGATCTGTGTAGTGTCAGGCTTAGTTAATTTTATGATCACATAAATGGCATCTTTCTCTAGTGTACCTAACCATGTATATGTGTGCGTTGTAATGACATATGAATATTATGATGAACTGTGAGGTATTGGTTAGGAGTGGGCAATTTTATTGTGCAATGTCCATAATGGGGATTGAGTCAGATTCGTCAACCGGTTTTGTTCTTTAGTGTTATTGCGGAAAAAATAAGGACGGAACACGTATGAACCTGTATGTCAATGTTTTAATTATATGACTATTGTATGTGCATGATGAATTTTTATTCCCATGATAATGTTCAGTATTATATCATTGTATTCTGTACTGGTAATGGTATTGATGTCCTAAGTGGGACCCAAGGCTATGTACACTTGCTGACATATTAATGTATATTGTTTTTGATGGACGTACAGTATAAGCCTGTGTAACCCTGTAATTAGGATAGGTCGTGAGAGCTAAAAGGAAAAGGGGGGGGGGTAGCATGTGCCTTCATGAAGTTGTAAGTGCGGTGAGTCTCTCGGCAATGACATTATAATTATATGAAAGATTAGGAGCTAATTAATTAATTTTTATTTTATCTTTTAGACTGTTTAAAAAAAAAAAGTTTTGTAGAGGTTTTTTGTTAGTGATGCGGACGTTGTAGCACTTATATATGTCTTCATATTTTGTGATTTGAGTCACTCGTGTATGATATACACGTATATTGTATACTGACGGGTTGATCGATACCATGCCTAACCCTTCTAGGGTAGGGTAGGTGCCTGAGCCCGAGCCTTTAGCTCATAAGACTGTCATTCCCATTTGCCCCCTTGTGGCGGAGATGGCAGACCAGAGAGGCCTAGCTTGTGGCTAGGCCTGGGGACAGTTTGTCCCAAAGATGAGGAGGTACTTGTGCCTCCTCCCATGGGAGACTTAGGTCTCAGACACTCCCTAAAGAGGGAGCCAAGGCCGGGCCACCACTTGGACAAGGCCCGGGCCGGGAGAATACCGGCTAATCTTTAACTAACTAACTGAGGGGTTATAAATACAAAATACAAAAATTAGGGAATGAATAGCTACAGAATGTTTGGTGTAATAAATGCTAATATTACAATATAAAATGAGAGGCCAAAGCATTAGTGCACATAGAAAATTTTGTATATACAGTCGTATGAGTTAAGGGCACGTAAGTAGGGTAGGATAGTAGTAATTTTTGATGTATGGTATTTGTTAATTATAAGGAATTTTTGTTTTCTTTGTAAATGTTTCATGTTTTGTGAACACGTCAATTGTGTGATATACATGTCTACTGTATCCTGTGTTTTTAAATAAAATATAAAAAAAAAAAATTGTTTTAGACGTGTCCATATTTCGTTCCACGCATACATAGGGTATGCTCCTTCAACAGCAGCCACCACTGACCCACCTTCCACTCCTTCGAGGACCCGCTATTTACCACACGACGGATCCCTCACTGTCATTAATAACCTCAACATGGCCTCACCAACTATTAAATCCCTACCCCCCCCACCACGGTTGCGTATCATTACGTACTCTCACAAGTTCACCTCCCCTCCCGCCCCCCTCCCTTATATTACCTGGAGTTTACCTGGAGAGAGTTCCGGGGGTCAACGCCCCCGTGGCCCGGTCTGTGACCAGGCCTCCTGGTGGATCAGAGCCTGATCAACCAGGCTGTTGCTGCTGGCTGCACGCAAACCAACGTACGAGCCACAGCCCGGCTGATCAGGAACTGACTTTAGGTGCTTGTCCAGTGCCAGCTTGAAGACTGCCAGGGGTCTGTTGGTAATCTGAACTACGACTACAACACCAAACCAACCACAGATATTGACACACAACTTGACACCATCCTTGAGACAATAAAACGTGCAATTAACACTGCGGTACCCACAAAAACACACACCAGTTAGATACTCATTTACTCTCTCAATCAGAACCAAAAGACTCCTCTTATGCTACCACAACCGCTTCCGCCTCAACACACACAGATTCAACCAGGTAAGACAGGACCTCACATACCTCAGGAACAACATAACTTTAGTGCCTAGAGCAGGACCACAACAACCACTGGGCTGGATTCGTACACCAGGCAAATGAGCAACGCACAAAAGACCCCAAAACTTTCTGGAACTTCATCAACAGAATCCGAGGTAACAACAACAACAACAAATTCGAACACATCACCCACGACAACAGAAACATCACCGACCCACAAACAGCAACAAACATCTTCAAGAATATATGAGAGAATATTTTCCACCCACACCCTTCACTACCAGACACACTGCCACACACAAATAGACCAATGGAACACTGAACACGTACACCTAACGGCACCTGACAGGTACATACAACTTGACTCACTCACTCACTGCCACTCAGGAACTGGACACCCCCATCACAGCCTATGACATTAAAACTCTCCTTCAGCGCCTCCCTCCAAAAGACCCAGGAGCCTCCGGCATCAACCACATCATCCTAAAACACCTCCCAGACTCTATCATCTCAGCCTTCACCAACCTCAATGCATCACTAGCATCCGGCTACTTCCCCACTCTCTTCAAAGCAGCTACTGCTATCCTCATCCCAAAACCCAAAAAAGACCACTCTGACCCAAAAAACTACCGCCCCATCAGCTTGCTCGAAGTACTGGGAAAGATCTATGAAAAAATCATAAACTCACGACTACGTAGACATCTTGAAACAAACTCCCTCTTATATAATGGCCAATTTGGCTTCAGATCAAACCGTTCCACTCAAGATGCACTCAACTTAATTCTAAACTACATCCACATAAACCAATACCAGGGGAAAAAGACAGCCCTAGCAGCCAAAGATGTTGAGAAAGCCTTTGACACAGTGTGGCACAACGGCTTAAAGTTTAAGCTATGCTCCAACTTCGACCTCCCTCGGACTATCAGCAAACTACTCTGTAACTTCCTAGATGATAGGACTATGAGGATTAAGTTCCATGGATGCTTCTCTCAGTACTTCCCACTACATGCTGGAGTTCCTCAGGGTTCTGTCCTTTCACCCACCCTCCACATCCTCTACACCAACGACATCCCAACACCTGCCTTTGACTCCACCATCACACTTACATATGTAGATGACATCACCCAACTCACCACCCACAGAGAAATAACCACTAGCCCGCAGAACACAAGCCGAAGTAGACCAGATTACACACTGGGAACAAAAATGGAGAATTAAAACCAACCCTGCAAAATCCAAAATCACCTACTTGCACTACAGGAAACGCGAACCACCTCCTCCAGTAACACTCAGGATAGCTGATACCCACACAAACATCCCTGTCTCGCAGACAACCAACGTCTTAGGAGTTCATCTAGACTACAACATGCGAATACACAAACACATCAACCAGAAGCAAGCCATTGCATCCAAGGCCCTATCGGGGCTTTCCAAGCTAAGGCAAGCCTCCACACAAACGAAACTACATCTATACAAAGCCCTCATTCGTCCACTAATAACTTACTGCCCACTAGCCCTCTCCCTAGCAGCTGTGACAAACCAACGTAAACTACAACGCATCCAGAACAAAGCCTTACGCTGGGTGTTACTTCGTTTTAGGTACACGCTCATCATCCTTTTTTCCAGAGGTAAAAGTCCCAGCCCTCCTCGACTGACCGGAAGTGTTAACACCGCTCTACTTAACCATTCGCAGCCCGATCCCCATATAAACCTAAAAACCCCATGTTGTAAACGTTTCACCTCACGTCTCATCAGCGGGTACATGACAACGACATGCCATATCTTGCTGTACAACAGCATGTTCGCCACTATTACTCTTTGATGCAGCGTTAGTTGCACCGCCCTCAAACCACCAAGTCTTTTCAATACTCCATCCACTATTCGCACCAAATTCACCTCTTCAGCCACCCGTGTATTTCTCACATAAATTATCCCACATATCATTAGTTGATCCACCACCTTCCACCCACCCCCTACCACCTCATCCCCATTTGTACTATCCCTTAGGTCTAGAAATTTAGTCTTCTCAACATTAATTTTCATACCTGAAGCCTCCCCAAACACATCCACCACCTTACCCATCCTAAGCAAGTCCCTATTACCTCTCACTAAAACAGTCGTGTCATCCACATATCCTACGATACCAGCCCCCCATCCCCCCGGTCAGTACCCTCCCCACCTCCCGCAACACACCTTCGAATGGCCCTATAAAATGGATCCTGTATACACGCAAACAATATTTGTGATAGTGGGCAGCCTTGGCGCAGTCCCCGTCGCATCTGTATTTTAACTCCTAGCCTCCCGTTAACCTGCACCCTCATCGACGCCCCCTGATACAATAATTTTGCCCAAGATATTATTTCTTCCCCAAAACCTTGCCAACGCATAAACCTCCATAATGCTTCCCTTCCTACTCTATCATAAGCAGCCTTCCAATCTAACGCCAATACACCTCCATCACCCAACTCCCCCCGTTTCTCTATAAATTCTCGAATCATGCCATGCCCTTCATACATCGACCTTCCTGGCACCCCATATTGCCCCCAATCAATTACCTTGCCTATTACTCTTTTGATTCTGTTCCCTAATATTCTCGCAAACAACTTATAATCTCCACACATAAGCGAAAGTGCCCGATAATCCATTAATGTTGACTGCTCCCTTTTCGGTACCAACACCACAACGGCCGTCCATTGCTGCTCTCCCATTACCTCAGCCGCCTTAAGTATGTTAAACAGCCTTACTAAAAAACCCCTCAGAACCCCCCAATTCTTTACATAGAAATCATTTGGCAGTCCGTCTATACCCGGCGCCTTTCCCAAGCTCACTCTTGACAACGCCTGCCAAATCTCACACTCCATAATCGGCCCACCTAATGCCACCCGATCTTGACCATCAAGCTCACACTGCACATATTCTCCCATTTCCCCCAATGCCACCTCACGGAAGCCCACGCTTTGCGTATATGGCTTAAACAAAGCGTCTACATATCCACTCATACCCTCTGTCATTACCAATGCTTGACCCGCTCTATACCCTTCCATCCCGACATGTACTTTAACCCCATCATCTCCATCGTCACTCTCCTCTTTCTCTGGCCTCTTAACACGCAAGCCGACGGCCGGTCACCCCATAGAACTTCTTCCAATCCTCCCATAATTCGCGCACCATCAAAACGCTCGTTTTGCAATACCCTAATACTCTCCTTTAAACCCTCAATGTCCATTCTGGATAGCTTGCTCCTCTTGCATAACAGCCACGCAGCTGCCCTTCAAGATATCTTTGAAACCCATACTTTAACCGATTATATTCCCTCCCACGACAGATATAATATTCTCTGATACGATTTTTAGCCACCGAATCCCACCAATTTACCAGTTCATCATCCCCCGGCTCCTCATCCACCAACCATTACCACAATTGCGCAAAAGACTGACGATATTCCTCACCCTGCAAAAGCTTCACATTTAACTTCCAATAACCTTGACCCCTTCTAGGCAATCCCTCCCATTCTAGGTCCACCATTACTCCTCTGTGATCCGAAAAAACCGCGTCCACCACACGCACTTTGCTCACTATTACTGTTCGGGGCACATACAAGCGATCCAGTCTAGCCGCATATCCACGTCTAACAAAAGTATGTTCTACAACCCCACCCCCTCCAACGTCCATTAACCCCACTTTATATAATAATTCCCCCAAAATCCCCGAACAATACCCTGCCCCTCTAGGTTCCACGTCCTTACGCCTTATCACACAATTCCAATCACCACCAATTACAGCTACACCCGGCAAAGCACGCAAATAATATACTAGGACATCCTTCACAAATTTATTCTTAATACGCACATCTCCCTCTGCCGGACCATACACACACACCAAACTCATTCGTACCCTACCCCACCACCCATCTACACAAATCACCCTCCCCTCCCCACCCTCACAATGCCTCACTATGAACGGGCTAGTTTCCCTTACCAGGATGGCAACTCCTCCTTTCAACCTTATCGCATGCTCCACATACACATTATACCCATTCACCTTCAACTCATAACCTGGTCTGTAGTTGTGTTCCTGCACGAACACCACATCAACACTATTATGCACCAAATATTCACTAAACCATACACACTTTCTCTCTGATCTCAATCCATTAATGTTCAATGTCATGCACTTGAAGCTTACACAGTGGTTTTCCTTCTTGACCCTGGTACTGTCTTGCCACCAGATCGTTTCGTGACACCTCGGTCCCTCTCCCCTCCTTTAGAAACGCTCTTAACCAACTCCTGCCCCTCAGGGCCGCTGTGTCCTCTCTGCGTAACTTCCGCCCAGGACTTTTTGCCAGTGCGCTGAGCAGGCGTGATCACGTCCTCGGAGTCAAATAGCGCAGCAGCGCGCTTCCATGATGCTCCCTCTGCTTGCATCATGTCATCTGTTGCATTGTCCCGGTGGACCTCTACCTCCACCGCTTGCATCAAAATATTCTTATCACACTGCACAGACCGCAGATCCTGTTCCACGCCCTGATCCACAGCAGACCCAAGAACTAGGTCTGGACTCCCAACCTTCCCAATACTCTTGTCAGCCAATAACACATTTAAAGCCATGGCTAATGAGTCTTCCACATCGCTATCACTCGCAGTCGGGGTGTTCTCTTCCAACACCTGAGCTGCGTTCAATGAAGGGGTGTCCCCCCCCTCGTCACACCTGCTGACTCCATCTCCTCCGCTCTCTCGACCTCCTCACTCCAGGACCCACCTTGTGTAGGCAGAGTCACATAAGGCAAATCTTGCTCCTCACCCTTCTCTACTGCTGTATGACGTTGCCATTGTTCCATGTTGCCACGCCTCCTTCCACACAGAGCCGCTAGGTGATCATATGACCCACACAACCGACAGGTCCGGCGTTGCCCAGCTTATGTCACAAACACCTGGGTCCGAAATTCTGGCAGCACTACGTACGACGGAATAGGGTAATGTAACGTCATCTTCACAGAATACATTCCTTCGAGTATCCCTGCATATGACCCAGTAGCCCACTTCCCAACAGTGGCCATATGTACTGTACCATATTTGCCCATCGGAAGACGGATGTCAGAATCATCCACCTCGAATGGCACATTTCTAATCTTAACCCATGTGTAATGGCGAGAAACGTCGTGAAGTCGCACGGTCACAGCGGAGTTAACTATCAAAGTAACCTCCTGGTACTTGTCTACCACCGCCTCATACACACTTGCCAAATTAAACTTGACAAAGATCCTCGTCGTGCCATTCAGCGCTACTCCACATATCTCCTCGTTAGCAATACCATATGTATCGTGTATGATTGCAGGTAGTAGCAGGTCCATAGAAATTCCTGTCACAGCCCCACGGATAAGCTCAACACAGACTGTGTTTATGCGTCTCCGGCTGGCCTGTGCCATGCTGTGAAAATATAACTGCCACTAATCAACGCCAGGGGCAGCAGCAGCGCACGTCCTCACTACTCAAAGGTTGAGTGACGAAAATGGCTCTGGGTATTGTGTGGTTTACATGTTATAAAATACTAATTACAGAGGGGGCCACTAGGACACCTAGCATGGCTAGGCATTTCGAGCAGACTTAGATTAATTCTTAACATTAAATCCTTACAGATTATGGTATTCAGGCTGTGTGGCTGTGTGGAAGAGTTTGTTCCATTTGTGTACACATATTGGCTTCTGTTGCTAATGTATGACTTTAGGTAGTTGAGGGAGTGCCCTCTTATACCATAGTGCGATAATTTTATGTACAGCAAATCATGGTCAACTACGTAAATCAATGAAGATCCCCAGTGAGACTTCTTTTTTCTCTAGTGCAGTGTATATTTGTTCTAGCATATGTATAATAGCAACATTCGTATTTTTATTAGGCCTGAACCCAAACTGACAGGGGTTCAGTATGTTGTGGGAGATGAGGTAGGAATAGATTCGCTTATGAATTAGTTTTTCAAAGATTTTAGAGAGAGGGTGTAAGTTGGATATTGGCTTATAGTTATTCAAGTCTGTTTGATCTCCTCCTTTATGTATCGGGGTGACCCTCACTATTTTGAGAACTGTGGGGAAGGTAGAGGAGTTGATGGATTTGTTAAAGAGTGTTGCAATAATTGTTGACAGCACTTGTGAAGCTTTTTTGTATATAAAGGATGGTAAGGAATTTAAATCTCCTGTCTTGTTCTTTAGTGTGTTGATAACAAGTGAGACTTTTGTTGGTTGGTCAGAGCTAGGAATAGTGTATTCGGGTAGGTGCCAGTGAGGTAGTCATTAGGTGGAGTGTTAGAGCTTGGGATTTTGCTCACAAGGTTTTTTCCTATGGCGGAAAAAAAAACGTTGAGTCTGTTTTCTGTTTCAGTTAGCGGGAGTGGGGGTTCATCCGGTTTTGTTAGTTTGACTGTTCTGTTTCTAGAATTTCAGATAGAGTTTTCCAGGCCTTTTTTATATCACATTTTAAGTTGGATAATCTGTTCTCATAATACAATTTTTTTGCCCTTCTTATCAGGCTGGTTAGGATAGATGAGTAACGTTTTGTTTGGTCTCTGGTTATGTGACCCATTCTGTACTGTTTTTCATATAGGTGTTTTGTATTTATGGATTTGAGGATGCTGGGTGTTAGCCAGGGACTGTTCAGTCTCTTAGCTTTGATCTGCTTATTATGAAGTCTGAAGGGTACTTTAGTAGTGTCTTGGGGTAATTTACCTAGATTGGTTATGAGAAAGGTAGGGTAGTGGTCTGTGGTATTATCTGTGATTATGCCTGATTTTAGAGGGGATACGGTGTTGGTCCAGATGTGGTCTGATAGGGAAACACTAGTCTCTGTAATTCTTGTAGGTTTTGTTACTGTTGGTAGCAACAAGCAGTTACTCATAGTATTTGTGTATTCAGTTACATGTGGGTCCTGGTCTTCCAGGAGATTTATATTCATGTGTGCATCAGTTATCATACTTCCTAGGTTTTCACTAAAACGACTGATATTTGACTGTGGTACTCTGTAGATGTTTATCATTGTGAGAGTTTTTTGTAGGTATTTGGATTTGAATTTAGCTATTATATGTTCCCCATGTTCATCCCTTGTGAAAGTATTAGTGATATATTGGAGTTGGTCTGAGTAGTATATAGCTGTGCCACCCCCTTGTTGATCTGGCCTACAGTTGTGTATGGCTGTGTAACCAGGAATGGCATAGACATCTGTAGTATCAGGCTTTAGCCAGGTTTCGGTGAGAGTAATGATGGACATACTGGCATGCAGGGAATTTAGTAATGCTATGAGGTCATCGTAATATTTGCTTAAAGATCTGACACTGTAGTTAAAGACAGTTATGTTGTTGCTGGCTCTGAGAAGTGCCCTTGTTTGTTCTGCTGTGTAGTAATTACAGTTGCTGTTTGATTTATTCAGTAAGAGGTTGGTATCAGGATCAATGCTTGTAATCATAAGATTTATAGTGAATCTATAATTAGACTTAAGTATAAGACAATGTAAATATTCTAAAGCTAAAAAATAGCACCTGAATTATTTTAACAATTGTGAATATATGAACTAAGGTAGTTCTTTAAAGCTAAAATAAAGGAGAAAATATAAAAGGGTAAGATATAAACAGCTATTGGAGGATAGATGGGCTGATGAGAGCATAGGCAATGGGGTCGAAGAGACATGGGGTAGGTTTAAAAATGTAGTGTTGGAGTGTTCAGCAGAAGTTTGTGGTTACAGGAAAGTGGGTGCGGGAGGGAAGAGTGGTGAAGGAGAGTGGTGAAGCAATGTAAAAAAAAGAGCAAATGAGAGAGTGGGCGAGATGATATCAACAAATTTTGTTGTAAATAAGAAAAAGTTTTGGAGTGAGATTAACAAGTTAAGGAAGCCTAGACAACAAATGGATTTGTCAGTTAAAAATAGGAGAGGAGAGCTATTAAATTGAGAGTTAGAAGTATTGGGAATATGGAGGGAATATTTTAAGAAATTGTTAAATGTTGATGAAGATAGGGAAGCTGTGATTTCATGTATAGGGCAAGGAGGAATAACATCTTGTAGGAGTGAGGAAGAGCCAGTTGTGAGTGTGGGGGAAGTTCGTGAGGCAGTAGGTAAAATGAAAGGGGGTAAGGCAGCCGGGATTGATGGGATAAATATAGAAATGTTAAAAGCAGGTGGGGATATAGTTTTGGAGTGGTTGGTGCTATTATTTAATAAATGTATAGAAGAGGGTAAGGTACCTAGGGATTGGCAGAGAGCATGCATAGTTCCTTTGTATAAAGGCAAAGGGGACATAAGAGAGTGCAAAAATTATAGGGGGATAAGTCTGCTGAGTATACCTGGTAAAGTGTATGGTAGAGTTATTATTGAAAGAATTAAGAGTAAGACGGAGAATAGGATAGCAGATGAACAAGGAGGCTTTAGGAAAGGTAGGGGGTGTGTGGACCAGGTGTTTACAGTGAAACATATAAGTGAACAGTATTTAGATAAGGCTAGAGCGGTTTTTGTGGCATTTATGGATTTGGAAAAGGCGTATGACAGGGTGGATAGGGGGGCAATGTGGCAGATGTTGCAGGTGTATGGTGTAGGAGGTAGGTTACTGAAAGCAGTGAAGAGTTTTTACGAGGATAGTGAGGCTCAGGTTAGAGTATGTAGGAAAGAGGGAGATTATTTCCCAGTAAAAGTAGGCCTTAGACAAGGATGTGTGATGTCACCGTGGTTGTTTAATATATTTATAGATGGGGTTGTAAGAGAAGTAAATGCGAGGGTCTTGGCAAGAGGCGTGGAGTTAAAAGATAAAGAATCACACAAAGTGAGAGTTGTCACAGTTGCTCTTTGCTGATGACACTGTGCTCTTGGGAGATTCTGAAGAGAAGTTGCAGAGGTTGGTGGATGAATTTGGTAGGGTATGTAAAAGAAGAAAATTAAAAGTGAATACAGGAAAGAGTAAGGTTATGAGGATAACAGAAAGATTAGGTGATGAAAGATTGGATATCAGATTGGAGGGAGAGAGTATGGAGGAGGTGAATGTATTCAGATATTTGGGAGTGGACGTGTCAGCGGATGGGTCTATGAAAGATGAAGTGAATCACAGAACTGATGAGGGGAAAAGGGTGAGTGGTGCACTTAGGAGTCTGTGGAGACAAAGACCTTTGTCCTTGGAGGCAAAGAGGGGAATGTATGAGAGTATAGTTTTACCAACGCTCTTATATGGGTGTGAAGCATGGGTGATGAATGTTGCAACGAGGAAAAGGCTGGAGGCAGTGGAGATGTCATGTCTGAGGGCAATGTGTGGTGTGAATATAATGCAGAGAATTCGTAGTTGGAAGTTAGGAGGAGGTGCGGGATTACCAAAACTGTTGTCCAGAGGGCTGAGGAAGGGATGTTGAGGTGGTTCGGACATGTAGAGAGAATGGAGCGAAACAAATGACTTCAAGAGTGTATCAGTCTGTAGTGGAAGGAAGGCGGGGTAGGGGTCGGCCTAGGAAAGGTTGGAGGGAGGGGGTAAAGGAGGTTTTGTGTGCGAGGGGCTTAGACTTCCAGCAGGCATGCGTGAGCGTGTTTGATAGGAGTGAATGGAGACAAATGGCTTTTAATACTTGACGTGCTGTTGGAGTGTGAGCAAAGTAACATTTATGAAGGGGTTCAGGGAAACCGGCAGGCCGGACTTGAGTCCTGGAGATGGGAAGTACAGTGCCTGAACTCTGAAGGAGGGGTGTTAATGTTGCAGTTTAAAAACTGTAGTGTAAAGCACCCTTCTGGCAAGACAGTGATGGAGTGAATGATGGAGAAAGTTCTTCTTTTTCGGGCCACCCTGCCTTGGTGGGAATCGGCCAGTGTGATAATAATAATAATAATAAAATAAGTAGTGGTAATCAAGTATAGGAGCTGGGGAAAATAATAGTAAAATAATGAAAGTATTACACTTCAGCACCTGAAAATTACACCTTAATTATTTTAACAAATGTGAATGTATGAACTAAGGTTGTTATTTAAAGCTAAAATAAAGGAGAAAATAAAAAAGGTACTAAAATGAGAAGTGGTAAACAAAGTTAAATGGACAGATAGTCACTATGATATAATATTAATTTAGGAGTAAGATCTGACTTGTAATATGAAGTTTGAGCAATTAAAAGCACTAAAAACAAGTGAAAAATATATGAGGTAGTTCGCACTAGCTAGTAAAACATAATACAGGGAATTGCACAATAATGTAATTGAAATATATACACTAATTTCACCACACAATATAAAAGGGACTAAAATAAGTTGTTGTAAATAAAATTAGACTGATAGCAACCACGAATAACATTAATTTAGGAGTAAGATTTGACTTGCAACACAAAATTTGAGTAATAAATGGCAATAAAAAAGAAGTAAAAAGTATTTAAGGTAGTTGGTACTAGCTAGTAAAAACAAATGCACAATAATATAATAGTAAGGCACACTATATGCACCACACATATATACGTGTTAAGAACACTTATCTAATCTGTTACAGAAATGTTAGCTTTCTAAGGAAGGTAGAGAAATAATGTTCATTTGAGATGGTATATTGTTGTCCTGTTGATGTTTTCTTAACTTGTATTTTCCCATCTCGAGTGAAACATTGATGTATTTTGTTTTCTTGCTTAAGTTTTCTTAACCTGAACAGAAGGTTTTGATGTTTTCTTGTTAGACGCTCGTTGATGTACTCTCTATTTTTTGATGTTTTCTTGTTAGACGCTCGTTGATGTACACTCTATTTTTTGATGTTTTCTTGTTAGACGCTCGTTGATGTACTCTCTATTTTTTGATGTTTTCTTGTTAGACGCTCGTTGATGTACTCTCTATTTTTTGATGTTTTCTTGTTAGACGCTCGTTGATGTACTCTCTATTTTTTGATGTTTTCTTGTTAGACGCTCGTTGATGTACTCTCTATTTTTTGATGTTTTCTTGTTAGACGCTCCTTGATGTACACTCTATTTTTTGATGTTTTCTTGTTAGACGCTCGTTGATGTACACTCTATTTTTATTGTAATTGATGATTTAATTAAGTCCTTTTTTCTATCATATAAATGAAGTCTGATAATAATACCTTGTTTAATACCTTGTTTAATACCTTGTTTACTACCTTGTTTACTACCTTGTTTACTACCTTGTTTAATACCTTGTTTAATACATTGTTTACTACCTTGTTTATTACCTTGTTTAATACCTTGTTTACTACCTTGTTTACTACCTTGTTTAATACCTTGTTTAATACATTGTTTACTACCTTGTTCACTATCTTGTTTAATACCTTGTTTACTACCTTGTTTACTATCTTGTTTACTACCTTGTTTAATACCTTGTTTAATACCTTGTTTAATACCTTGTTTACTACCTTGTTTACTACCTTGTTTACTACCTTGTTTAATACATTGTTTACTACCTTGTTTAATACCTTGTTTACTACCTTGTTTACTACCTTGTTTACTACCTTGTTTAATACCTTGTTTAATACCTTGTTTACTACCTTGTTTACTACCTTGTTTAATACATTGTTTACTACCTTGTTTAATACCTTGTTTAATACCTTGTTTACTACCTTGTTTACTATCTTGTTTACTACCTTGTTTAATACCTTGTTTACTACCTTGTTTAATGCCTTGTTTACTACCTTGTTTACTACCTTGTTTACTACCTTGTTTAATACATTGTTTACTACCTTGTTTAATACCTTGTTTACTACCTTGTTTAATACCTTGTTTACTACCTTGTTTACTACCTTGTTTACTACCTTGTTTAATACATTGTTTACTACCTTGTTTAATACCTTGTTTACTACCTTGTTTAATACCTTGTTTACTACCTTGTTTACTACCTTGTTTACTACCTTGTTTACTACCTTGTTTAATACATTGTTTACTACCTTGTTTAATACCTTGTTTACTACCTTGTTTACTACCTTGTTTAATACCTTGTTTACTACCTTGTTTACTACCTTGTTTAATACCTTGTTTAATACCTTGTTTACTACCTTGTTTACTACCTTATTTAATACCTTGTTTACTACCTTGTTTAATGCCTTGTTTACTACCTTGTTTAATACATTGTTTACTACCTTGTTTACTATCTTGTTTACTACCTTGTTTAATACCTTGTTTACTACCTTGTTTAATGCCTTGTTTACTACCTTGTTTAATACCTTGTTTACTATCTTGTTTACTATTTTGTTTAATTCCTTGTTTACTACCTTGTTTACTACCTTGTTTACTATCTTGTTTACTACCTTGTTTAATACATTGTTTACTAACTTGTTTAATACCTTGTTTACTACCTTGTTTACTACCTTGTCTACTACCTTGTTTACTAACTTGTTTACTACCTTGTTTACTACCTTGTTTACTACCTTGTTTACTACCTTGTTTTCTATCTTGTTTAATACCTTGTTTACTACCTTGTTTACTACATTGTTTACTGCCTTGTTTACTATCTTGTTTACTACCTTGTTTACTACCTTGTTTAATACCTTGTTTACTACCTTGTTTACTATCTTGTTTACTACCTTGTTTACTATCTTGTTTACTACCTTGTTTTCTATCTTGTTTACTACCTTGTTTACTATCTTGTTTACTGTCTTGTTTACTACCTTGTTTACTACCTTGTTTACTACCTTGTTTTCTATCTTGTTTAATACCTTGTTTACTACCTTGTTTACTACCTTGTTTACTGCCTTGTTTACTATCTTGTTTACTACCTTGTTTACTACCTTGTTTAATACCTTGTTTACTACCTTGTTTACTATCTTGTTTACTACCTTGTTTACTATCTTGTTTACTACCTTGTTTTCTATCTTGTTTACTACCTTGTTTACTACCTTGTTTAATACCTTGTTTACTACCTTGTTTACTATCTTGTTTACTACCTTGTTTAATACCTTGTTTAATACCTTGTTTAATACCTTGTTTAATACCTTGTTTAATACCTTGTTTACTATCTTGTTTAATACCTTGTTTAATACCTTGTTTACTATCTTGTTTACTACCTTGTTTAATACCTTGTTTAATACCTTGTTTAATACCTTGTTTACTATCTTGTTTACTACCTTGTTTTCCTAGCAAACGTGTTTCTTTGATTTCATTGTTTTGCAGGATAACTTGTACGTGGTCCTGTATTATCCTGACAGCAGTTTGTTTGCACTGTTCTTGGGTTATGTCACTAGGAATGTGTGGACTGTGTATTATAACTGCATGGGATAACTTATCTTGTTCAGTTTTGTCGTCTTGAAAATCAAGGTATTCATTCAGTCGAGTGTTGATGTTCTGATTCCAGTCCTTGATTGCTTCTTCAACCTTCATATTTATGGTTGTTATTTGCTCCGTGTGACTGGCTAAGCTTCTCTTTATAATGTTCACGTGAGATAGTGAACCACTTCTCAAACATACCTTATATCCTTCCCAAATTCTATGATTTTTTAGTTTTCGAATATAAATTAATAAAATTAAATAAATATTATGCTTATATATATATATATATATATATATATATATATATATATATATATATATATATATATATATATATATATATATATATATATATATATATATATATATATATATATATATATATATATATATATCAGGAATGAGATTTGACGCAGTGGCTACTGCGTCGTGTGTAATACGTGTTGGTTCACTAGTGGTTCTCTGAGACAGGGAGAGACAGAAAGAGAGACAAGCAGACAGACAGACAGACAGCCAGACATGTTTATGTGTAAAGTGAAAACAAATAAAGGAAGGCAGTGTACCCTCATCAAATGTCACCAGTCATTAGTGGAGTGATGAGACGAGTGACACACATGTCTTACACCATGCTTCAATTATTATTATAATTATTATTACTATTATTATTATTATTATTATTATTATTATTATATCCTTCTGGGTATCCTAGGTAATTGTATTTATGTGTACCTGTGAGACAGAGACAGACAGACAACCACACAGCCAGCCAGCTAGCCACACAGCCAGCCAGCCAGCCAGCCAGCCAGCCAGCCAGCCACACAGCCAGCCAGCCATGTTGTTTACACAAACCCACACTCCCTTCCCCATTTATTTTTTGTTTAGCCTATAACACTCACAGAAATATGCTCTATCATTTCATAAGAAAAAGTAATATTTTTTTTCCATAAATTTTCGACGCTGAGAACGAGTTTGGGAGAAGACCTGTGACCCTGAAGTGTCAATGAGGTTTATGCTGTGTGGAGAAATTTTCTCCAGGAGGGGGGTATCAGCCCCCTTCAGCCCTTTCAGCCCCTTCAGCCCCTTTCAGCCCTGAGTGGCCAAGCCCTCAGAAGGGGCCAGCGTCTTGTTTACTGCTAGAGTGAGTAATTGATCACAGATGCTATGCCACGTAGTCAAGTGACCTCTGCTCCTTGCAGCGGTGTTGCAAAGTGTATTTTTATAAGAGACAGTACATCTCTTACTTAGCAGGACAATTAAGGAAAATCCTGCTCCCACTTTATTACCATAGTAAAAATAGTGTACATTGTTGTCTACGCTTAAGACAGCAAGAAACAAACATTCTGCTTTGCTTCAACATTCTGCTTTGCTTCATCGAGGAGGTGACAAGGATGCAAGGTACTAGGTCAGCATTTTTTTTTTTTTGTGCTAGGGCAGTGACGGCTTGGGGCGGTGTGGCGACGCCAGACTATCTTTGACTCTAGGGAGAGTGACACTGACACCAGGATACTGATCTGTGCGTTAGTGTGAACAAAGTGTCTCTAACACAAACACTTAAGAGAAGTGTGATCAGCTTCTCTTGTGATACATTGTGAACAATAAAGACAAATCTTGTGGAACATAGAGTACCAGTGTGCGTTTCCTAGACAATGGAAGATGTGGACATCCAAGGACACTTCAGCTTCTATCAAGTCACCGATACCTGTCGAAGGTGTTGAGAACACCATAGCTCACGTTACAAAGAGCAAGGTATGTTACAAATTTCTTGTAGATCGGGGGATTGCGCAATTCTTGAGTCACAAGGAGTTTGTAATCAACCTATAATCAGCAGTAAGGTGTGGACTTTTGAGTCCAAACAAGTAGGTATTTCGTCAGCCATCATCGAATGAAATATGCTGACATAACACCCCCTAGGGGTAATTTATACTTACAAATTGTATCTCTTCACAGCCCAATGTTGTGATGGTTTCGACAGCTTCTAGACCTCGTCTGCAGGGGCGGCTGTGTAGACGATTTGCTGTCATTTATCAGCTAAGTGTTTCCTATATTTATATATATACACATAGCTGGTAAGGCCAATATCTTCAACAGAATTTGGTCGTGCTCGAACCGGATAAAGACCACACTGTGGTCCAAATATGTTGTACTACAGTGTACAAATAACCTATGAGCCAAGGTCCTTCGAAAAAAGCTGTAAAACTAGTGTTTTACAATATAAATCAGTATAAATGAGTCCCTTCAAACTCAATCACAGAGAATGGGCAGCCAAAAGAAAACGGGTGCTCACCCAGCTTTCACCCAAAAGAAAACGGGCGCTCACCCAGCGGACACCCAAAGAAAACGGGAGCTGGGTGACTCACCCACATCCTACACCCACTGCTCCAATCTGGAGAAATTGCTGATTAAGACAACACCACCAAGTGATGTTTGTCTGAGTGTATATATACACATAGTGTTTATAATGTTTATAGACAGAAATTAAGAGACAAGATTGTGTTAAAGTTTGTTTCTTATAGATCTACCTGTTATATTAAAGGAACTTATATATAAAGTGTAAGCTTTCAAATATATATTAACAGTGAAATTTATATATGTGTAAGTAATATTCACATGTGATTTACAGTTATACAGTGACATTTATAGTGTATAGTGAATGAAGTGTATAATATCGTTATTTACGATTAATCATCGTGGTCAGGCTGACACAGCAAACTCAAGCCATAAACACCAGCCATATGTACTGTGTACCCTTCATGGTCATTGACCCTGAGGTTAAGCTTAGTGGGTCAGTAGTGTCTGACTCGATTATTGCTGACTTAAGCATAACAAAAACTCAGCTGTTTATAGCAGTACAGTGTTTTTTAAACACTCTAAGTGTGGTGCTAGAATTTTCAGTATACCATTAAAATGGCTTGTTTGAAAACTCAGTTTCAGTCTTTACAGACTAAGATTACACAATTAGAAAATCTAATTTCAGTCTGTCTAGGATTAACTCAAGATACAAACATAGATTTTGATGATCTTGAGGTCAAGTTTGAATTATTTACACAACGCATGGAAATAATTAATTCAGACTATACACATTGTGAAAATAAATTTCTTGAATCAGATTCATCTGAGGATGAAATTAAAAATGTTTTGGATACTTTTAGTGATCAACAATTAAGGTGGACAGGAGTACAGGCTATCTGCCGTAAAACTCTGTCATAGAGACCTACTGTAACTAGTGGGCAACCACCTGTTACACCTGTAACAACAACAAGTGTCCCATTACCAAGCTTACCTACATTGTCATTACCTATTTTCCAAGGTCATAATTATGAAGAATTCATTAGTGGTTTTCAATCCATAGTAAATTCACGAACTGACATAGACGAGATTGCTAAGTTCAATTATCTTAAATGTCTTGTGAAGGGAGAACCCTATGAACTGATTAAGTCATTTCCGGTGGTTAAAGGCAATTATCAAATAGCCTTACGTGTCTTAGCAGACAATTACTGCGATGCTGACAAGGCTAGAGTTAGACATGCAATCTTAATATCAAGCTTGAAGCCACCCAAACATTGTTATTCAGACTTACAGGCATTTAGAATCACATTAGACAATAGTCTCATATCTCTAGATGCTAAATATGACCTAAGACAACGTGATTGGTTTATCAGTGGTATTGTACAAGATAAGTTGTCACCACAAACTATTGAACGATTAAATATTATGTTCAATAAACGCTATTTCACTTGTGAAGAAATTAGCAATGGTTTACAAACAATAGTTTCATGCATGCAAACAACGAGACAAGATGAAAAATCCACAAATCCAGTGGATAACAAACCTTCAACTCAGTATAAAAAGAGTATACCTACTCCCACTAAACCACATAATGGGAAATCCCATATAGGCATTTATCAAGTTGTGAATACAACAGACAGTAAACAAACTGTCATACATAAACGTTCTCCAAAATGTGTACTTTGTGATGGAACACATTGGGCACAGTATTGTAGTCAATACACATCAATGGAGGCACGTAAAAAACGTGTTCATCAGCTGAAAAGGTGCATCAAGTGTTTAGGTGAACACAAGGGAGGAAAATGCTCACTGAAGAAGTGTTTTAAATGCAAGGGTATGCATCATACCGCAATATGCCCAAATACTTTAGCTGAACAGCAGCAGACTTCCACAGAATCAGGAAGTCAACAAGCAACAGCATTAAATGTGAGAGATAAGTTTAAAGCAACTGCTCTCCCGATAGCTCGAGTTGAGTTATCTAATAAATTACACAAAACCAATGTGCTAACACTATTTGATCAAGGCTCACAAAGGTCCTTCATAAGAAGATCAGTGTTGCAGAAACTGAATAAACAACCCTATGCCAAAATACAGTTAGATATAGCTGGTTTTTTCCACAATTCTGGTAAACAGACATATGACCTAGCCAGAATCACTGTTGGTCTAGGAAACAGGAAAAAGACAGTAGAAGCAGTGGTAGTAGATGATTTGCCTAAGTCTGTGCAGATCCAGGGATTAAAAGAAACAGTTGCAGCACTGAAAGCAGCTAAGGTCAAGTTAGCCTGTCCTGACATACAGACGGACACAATTAGTCCAATTGATTTAATCATTGGAAGTGATTATTATCACTGTTTTGTGCAAAATATAGTAAGTAAACATGATGTTCACTTGCTGAAAACAGCAGGAGGCCACATGATATGTGGTCCCATTCCCTCTCAAAGTGGGAAAGAAGCTGATATTGATTCAGTGGAAAATGTACTAGTTACGAGAATAACCGCTGATCATGTACCACAGCAAAAATTATCATTACTGGAAGAAATGAATGAACCAGTTGATAAGTTGTGGGATTTAGATGCGATAGGTATTGATGTAAATAAACCAAGCCCACAAGAGTTTCAGACTTATAACCAATATTTGGACACTGTCATATATGAAGATGGACAGTATTGGGTTAGGTTACCATGGAAATTAAATCCACCACATCTACCTAGCAATTATCGCATGGCTTTCGGACAGATGAAAGCACAAATACATGAGCTCAGGAAGAATCCAGAGCTACTGACTGTCTATGATAATATCATACAAGAACAGTTGGACAATAAATTCATTGAGGAAATAGTCGAAGATAAGTTGAAGACAAACGCTCATTATCTACCGCACCATGGAGTCAGAAAAGATTCTGAAACCACTCCACTACGTGTTGTATATAATTGCAGCGCACGTGCAAATAAAGATGTAGC
This sequence comes from Cherax quadricarinatus, assembly GCF_038502225.1. Classification (NCBI taxonomy): domain Eukaryota; kingdom Metazoa; phylum Arthropoda; class Malacostraca; order Decapoda; family Parastacidae; genus Cherax; species Cherax quadricarinatus. The sequence goes on from NC_091319.1 coordinate 35,870,742, forward strand.
AAGTCTTAATGACTGTCTGATGACCGGACCCTTACTAACTGAGAAGCTTGGAGACGTGCTCATGAAATTTCGCACAAACCCATATGCCTACACGGCTGATATTTCCAAGGCTTTCTTAAGAGTAGGACTACAAGAAATAGATAGAGATTATACTCGATTCTTGTGGCCTGAAAATCCACATGATCCTCAAAGTCCTGTGAAAACTTATCGTTTCAAATCAGTATTATTTGGTGCAACATCCTCTCCATTCTTACTAGAAGCTACTCTAAATACACATTTGAAGAAATCTGAAAGTCCCTTCAAAGAAGTCTTAAAGAAAAGTTCCTATGTGGACAATCTTCAAGGTACTGTGAATAAAGAGGAGGATTTGAAATCCTTATAAAGAGAAGCTAACAAGGAGATGAAAGAAGCAAATATGCCTCTAAGGATGTGGAATACAAATTCAAAGCAATTAAGGGAACTTATCAAAGAAGATTTCCCTGAAACTGAAATTCCTGATTGCAACAATATGCTGGGACTTAATTGGAACACACAGGAAGATACTCTGAGTCTCAAAAAGATAAACAATAAATCATGCAGTCCACTCACTAAACGTAGTTTACTGTCAGAGGTATCACAATGTTTTGATCCTCTAGGACTCGTCTCACCAATTACCATAAAGGGTAAAATGCTTATGCAAGATGCATGGAAGCTCAAAATTGGATGGGATGAGAACTTGCCTCTAGAAATGAGTCAAGCATGGGATGAAATATCCAAGAAGTTTAAACAACTTCATCAAATTTAATTTCCCAGACAAATAGGTCAAGAGGGAAACAATTACACATTACATGTGTTCTGTGATGCGTCAACCAGAGGTTATGGCGCTGTAGCTTACATGAGTAATGCTGAAGGAAGTACACTAATTACTTCAAAGGCCAGGGTAGCACCCTTGAAGGTCAGAACAGTACCACAATTGGAACTGACAGCACTCTATGTAGGTACAAAATTAGCTATCTCAACAAAGTACTTGATCATCTCACTATTGAGAAAACCGTGATCTGGAGTGATAATGAGGCAGTTCTCCAGTGGTTAAGAAATAATAAGAGTAAGTTGGTCTATGTACAGAACAGAGTAGCAGAAATAAGAGAGATGCAGAGAGATTATCTCTTTCTCCACGTCTCTACCCAAGAGAATCCAGCTGACATGTTGTCACGTGGTGTCCCACTCAAGAAATTTGTGAATAATAAATTATGGCTCCACGGACCGAACTGGCTCTCTAATGGAAATAACTGGCCTCAGCAAAAAGCTCACATTATGCCAGAAGAAACAGTCTGCTTGAACACAGCAGAAATAAGTTGTGTAAATACTGTAGACACAACAGAAATAGTCATTGATGGATCTAATTACTCATCTTTGGGTAAACTCTTAAGAGTTACAGCTCTTGTCTTTAAATTCATTAAAGGAATTAAACCTGATTATGAATGTCTTGAACCCATTAAATACTGGGTGAAACTAATACAGAAAGATGTTTTCTCTACAGAATATAAATTTCTAGAAACACAAGATAAATCCCCAAAGAAACCTGTCATGATTAATTCTTTAGGACTTTATCTCGACTCAGAAAAGATTATAAGATGTCGAGGAAGAATTCATAATTCTTCACTACCTAAAGAAGCCATACATCCAATATTGATCCCCAAGAAACATTGGCTAACAAAACTGATTGTGCAAAACGCCCACAGTAACGTGTTACATGGTGGGGTAGCTGACACACTTTGTCATATACGACAATCCTACTGGATACCTCAAGGTCGACAAAATGTGAAAAAACAAATAAAGGACTGTATTACTTGTCGTCACTACGATATGCGAGTATGTCAGTATCCAGGTCCACCTCCATATCCCTCTGAAAGAGTTTGTCATATCACTCCATTTGAGGTGACAGGTGTAGATTATACTGGACCAATAATTTTAACCAAAACAGTTGACAAAGTTCCCATCAAGGTGTACATCTGTTTGTTCACTTGTGCTACAACTAGAGCAGTACATCTAGAAGTAGCCACTGACATGTCTGCTGAAACTTTTATCAAATTATTCAGAAGGTTTGCAGCCAGAAGGGCATGTCCCAGACTGATGATTTCAGACAATGCAACGAACTTTGTTGCTGGTGCTGCTTATATAAGCAAGATCTTTGATCAACCAGAAGTACAACAGATGCTGAATCAACGCAGATGTCGTTGGAGATACATTCCTCCTAAATCTCCATGGCACGGCGGATTTTATGAAAGAATGATCGGCATTGTAAAACGTTGTTTAAGGAAAACTCTTCATCGTCAGAGAATAGACTTAGAAGAATTCCGTACAGTTGTGACTGAAATAGAAAATAGAGTCAACAACAGACCTCTAACTTATGTTACCGATGATCTGGACAATTTAGAAGTGTTAAGTCCATCTCATTTACTCCATGGCAGAAGGCTCGAACCTGTTCCTCCCATGAATGATAAAGAAATCATAGAGGATCCTACTTATTTCGAACCTGAGCAACTCAGACGTAAATTCAAACACCTTAATAAAGTGATTGAACGTTGGGAGAAAATTTGGCAAGAAGACTATCTCACCTCATTGAGAGAACACTTCTATGGAGCTGGTGTTCCTGAAAATCATAAGTCCTTAAGACCTGGTGACATAGTGATTATCGACAATGATGGTCCGAGGTCTCAATGGCCACTTGGAAAAATTGTGACCATATATCCTGATGCAAATGGAATCATCAGGACAGTTGATGTTTTAAGCAAAGGTGTAGTGAATAAGCGGACAATAAATAAACTAGTGCCGTTAGAATTACACAGTGCTGAAAACAAAATTAGTGATTCTCCAGAAACCACACAGACTAAAGCTGTTCAGAAAAGACAAGCAGCAGTGGTGGCGAGTGAGAAAATTAAATTAATGTTAAGTGATGAATAGTTCACCTGCAGTGAACCTCTGCCGCCCCCCAGTGTGGAGAAATTTTCTCCAGGAGGGGGGTATCAGCCCCCTTCAGCCCTTTCAGCCCCTTCAGCCCCTTTCAGCCCTGAGTGGCCAAGCCCTCAGAAGGGGCGAGCGTCTTGTTTACTGCTAGAGTGAGTAATTGATCACAGATGCTATGCCACGTAGTCAAGTGACCTCTGCTCCTTGCAGCGGTGTTGCAAAGTGTATTTTTATAAGAGACAGTACATCTCTTACTTAGCAGGACAATTAAGGAAAATCCTGCTCCCACTTTATTACCATAGTAAAAATAGTGTACATTGTTGTCTACGCTTAAGACAGCAAGAAACAAACATTCTGCTTTGCTTCAACATTCTGCTTTGCTTCATCGAGGAGGTGACAAGGATGCAAGGTACTAGGTCAGCGTTTTTTTTTTTTTGTGCTAGGGCAGTGACGGCTTGGGGCGGTGTGGCGACGCCAGACTATCTTTGACTCTAGGGAGAGTGACACTGACGCCAGGATACTGATCTGTGCGTTAGTGTGAACAAAGTGTCTCTAACACAAACACTTAAGAGAAGTGTGATCAGCTTCTCTTGTGATACATTGTGAACAATAAAGACAAATCTTGTGGAACATAGTGTACCAGTGTGCGTTTCCTAGACAATGGAAGACGTGGACATCCAAGGACACTTCAGCTTCTATCAAGTCACCGATACCTGTCGAAGGTGTTGAGAACACCATAGCTCACGTTACAAAGAGCAAGGTATGTTACGAATTTCTTGTAGATCGGGGGATTGCGCAATTCTTGAGTCACAAGGAGTTTGTAATCAACCTATAATCGGCAGTAAGGTGTGGATTTTTGAGTCCAAACAAGTAGGTATTTCGTCAGCCATCATCGAATGAAATATGCTGACATAACACCCCCTAGGGGTAATTTATACTTACAAATTGTATCTCTTGACAGCCCAATGTTGTGATGGTTTCGACAGCTTCTAGACCTCGTCTGCAGGGGCGGCTGTGTAGACGATTTGCTGTCATTTATCAGCTAAGTGTTTCCTATATTTATATACATACACATAGCTGGTAAGGCCAATATCTTCAACATGCTGCGTGGAATAGGGTGCAGCATTTGCTAAAAAATATCACCCTAAGCAAGCTGAAGCAAACCATCTCTGCAACAAAGTCAGTGAGAGAACCATGTCTTATTTTAGGGAAATCTTAAAGAAGGGAAGTAACCCCAGATAAGGATTTCTTACCTAAAGTCTTTATGGAAAGGGATTCCCTTTCCAGACAATAAGAGCTTGCTCACTCCTCCTCCCTGTCTTCCAGATGCCATCAACAGTCCTAGATAAAGGAAAGTAAAAATGTTATTTTATACGTTTATTTCAATGTTTATTTATCTATTATTAATTGTACCATACATGCTTGTTGTGTGGATATATGAAACTATAATGTAATTTCTGTAAAATGTATTTTTTTGTGAATATTTTTGGGTTTCTGGAACGGAATAATTGTATTTCCATTATTTCTTAGGGGAAATATTGCTTCAACTTTCGAACATTTCGACTTTAGAACTAGCTCCTGGACCGGATTAAGTTCGAAATTCGATGTTCCACTGTATATATATATATATATATATATATATATATATATATATATATATATATATATATATATATATATATATATATATATATATATATATATATATATAGATATATATATCTGGCACCTCTGCCAGAGAGAGGCTGTGGGCATCCCGCTCTGTGATTTTGGCACAATATCGTCCAATCAAGAACACCTACCAGGATTATCATCAACAGGCTGGTGTGTGAATATCTGCTGCTCGTGTTGGAAAGGGCCAGAAGACTCAGCATTTCGTCTATTCCGTCAGAATCAAGAAAAGTTCAGTGTATGTGAATTCAGTGAGGGAACATAACGGTCACCTATGGGTAGGAGAGGTCAGTGAGGGGAGGCCTAGTGGAGGAGGAGGAGGCGGAGGTTGAGGGGTAAAACTGTCCCCCCCCCTTCCCCAAACAGGCGCGCATACACCGTGTGCTCGTGTTACAACAATGGAGTGTTTGTTCACCGTGTGTATAGTGTATATAGTCTATAGTGTACAGTGCATAGTATGTTCATGGTATGCTCATAGCATGTGAAGTGTGTCGTTGATAGTGGGGGCTGTGCACAGAGCATAGTGGTGTATAGTAACATGTGCACAGAGCATTGTGGTGTATAGTGACTTGTCCTGGGAGGGAGTGAGTGCCCTACTCCGCCTCAGCACACACCTTCCACTCCTCCCTTTCTTCCACCGCCCACCACAAGGACTGGACACCCCTCTCCTCCCCCCACCACCAGCATGAACCACATGCGGTATGTGCCATGCGCCATTTTCCCCTCAGCCTGGGCTTACCACACAGTTTGAGGTATGGCAGACGATGAAGCCAGCCAGCCACAAAGCCAGGGAAACAATGCACCCAACAATGAAAGAAGAGGCACATGTCAGGTGTGTGGAGAGTTTCGAGCACGCAACAGGGACGGCCGCATTCGTGCACACAATGGGTGTGCAGGATCACATATGCCCCCAGCAGAGAGCAGCCCACAGCCTCCACAGGCAGATGACAATTCCAATGGCAACCTCGTCACTTGCGATAACCTTCTGTTGGCATTCAAATCGACTGCTAGCAGTACACTATCCCACATCCCTAAAGCGGCTCTCCCATATGCAGCAGGGAAATTCACAGACCTTCTTAAGCGGGTGAATGGAGGCTCCACCAACTTAGAAGCCCGAGGCACCATCCAAGCATGGCGCAACTCTTGTTCGGCAATGTCTGTCTTGCAGTTCCTGAAAGACGAGGCAAACTGCTAACCACATCAGTTATCAAGGCAGTGCGCAACTACCCAAGAACGGATAACTGTGTCCCTCTGCCCCATCATCGCAGGAATCAAAGAGGTAGACCCAAGAAAAGTCCCACTGAAAACGAGAAAATTTGCGCACAGGTTAGCAAAAAAATTGAAGGTAACACAGTGGGAGCAATAAGAATAATTACAAGTGACGACACTGTAGCCCCAAGGAGGAGACCACGGCCCAAGCACTAAGAATCGGAAGTCTATAAGGCGATCGTGTCATTTCCAGCAGGATCTGCAGGAGGTTACACTGGAATTCGACCTCAGCACCTCAAAGAGATGGTAAATCCAGTACTCGGTGAATCTGCATCAATTCTTCTCACCTAGTTAACAGCTTTCGTCAACAATTGCCTGGCTGGGCGAATCCCAGAAGAAATTAAACCTTTCTTTTTTGGAGCCTCACTATGTGCTTTGAAGAAGAGGGATGGGGGAATCAGACCCATTGCAGTTGGAAACACTCTTCGCCGTCACGTTGCCAAAGCAGCAGTGAGAAACATTCGCCTAGAAGCTGCCACTTTATTCCAGCCACACCAACTGGGCTTTGGGGTCTCTCAAGGCAGTGAAGCTGCAGCTCATGCGGCAAGGGCCTACATCAGGGACCTACCAGAAGACAAGGCCATAGTCAAACTTGATTTTAGAAATGCCTTTAATATTGTGAAGAGAGATGCTGTTTTCCCAGCTGTTCAGGTTCGGTTCCCCAGTCTCTTTCCCTTCATTTCAGCCGGGTACAGCAAACCCTCAATTCTTTTGTTTGGAGAACATGAAATTCAATCATCAGTGGGTGTTCAGCAGGGTGACCCACTCACTCCACTTCTCTTCTGCTTGGCAGTAAGAGAACTAACTTCCAGCCTACGCAGTGAGCTCAATATCTGGTACCTGGATGACGGCACTCTGGCAGGTATTGAAGAGTCCCTCGTGTGGGACCTACAACTGGTGAAAACACAGGGAGAAGACTTGGGACTCATCCTCAATCCCTCCAAGTGTGAAATCATCACAGCGAACCAGGAAATAATCAATGCTGTGTGAAGAATCCTCCCAGAAGTCTCAACTACAACTCCATCCAACAGTACCCTCTTAGGGGCACCGCTGGGTCACCAGGCCATCGATACTGTCCTCAGGGACAAATTGAATGACCTGATGAGAATGGAGGAGAGAATAAGCGATCTTGATGCCCATGATGCTCTGTATCTCCTCACAAGGTGTCTTACTATGCCAAGACTCACTTCTTGAGGTGTGCACCCTCTTTTGACAACCCAACACTCGATGAATATGACGCACACCTGAGATCAACTTTTAAGAAGGCACTGAACCTGTCACTAGAGGATGAGCAATGGGATCAGGCAACCCTCCCAGTGTGACTGGGAGGTATAGGGGTGCGTAAAGCAACGCATGTTGCTTTACCTGCTTTTCTGTCTTCGTGTTTGACTTCCAGTGCATTAGTCAAGAAGATAGTGCCTGAACGATGAGAGACTTGGTAGGAGCTCAAGACCCCAGGTTTACTGAAGCAGCGATTCGGTGGAACACCCTTACAGACTCCTCCAGTAGACCAGCTCCTCCCAAACAGCACAAACCGTCTCACTGGGACAAACCGATCATGGAAAAAATCGCCAACACAATGCTCTCCAATGCTTCAGGAAAGAACAAAGCTCGTCTCCTGGCAGTGAAGGCACCACACTCAGGAGATTTCCTGTTAGCTGTTCCCAATTCCTCCCTGGGCACCTGTCTCGACCCACAGGCCTTTCAGATTGGTGTTGCTCTTTGCCTAGCCGCCCCCATCCTCACCGAACATAGGTGTATTTGCGGCAGGGCGACAGCTGATCAATTCGGACTTCATGGTCTCGTGTGCCACACAGCAGAAGGGAAGTATGCCAGACATGAGGAGATCAATGACATAATAAAGAGAAGCCTCGCCACAGCCCGTTGCCCAGCTCAACGGGAACCCCAAGTACAGAGGTCTGATGGAAGTCAAAAGTGTCCTGATGGAGCCACTATGCTACTCTGGAAGGATGGAAAGCAGATTGCCTGGGACTACACCTGTACTGCCACATTGGCAGACACCTAATTGCCATACTCTGTAGTGGAAGGGGGTGGAGCTGCCAGCCACAGGGAGACCCAGAAGATCCGAAAATATGAAGACCTTCCCCCTTGCTATAACTTCATTCCAATGAGGTCGGAGACCCTTGGAGCATGGGGCAAGTGTGCTCTAAAGTTCCTCAAAGAGCTGGGTGAAAAGCTCATCATAGAAACCAAGGACCACAGGGCGACCAGCTTCCTCTTTCAGAGACCCAGTGTTGCGATCCAGAGAGGAAATGCCTGCAGCATTCTGGGCACGCGGCCCACCGCAGGGGAGCTGGACGAAGTATTCGAGATGTAGCTCTGAGTTACCTATGTTGTTTTACTTTCTGTTGTATTTTTGTGAATGTTTGGCCAATGTATTTTGTCTTTAAATAAAACATACTTGAAATATAGGGGGTGGTAGGAGAAAATTCTCAAACAGCTTCAGGGAGAACCTTTAGTTTTCCCTGAAGCAAGTTTATTCTTTTCTCTGAGGATGAGGGTCCCTATGACAGTTCTAGAGGTGGTACCTCCCTATTTTATATATATATATATATATATATATATATATATATATATATATATATATATATATATATATATATATATATATATATATATACATATATATATGTATGTCTGTATGTATATATATATATATATATATATATATATATATATATATATATATATATATATATATATATATATATATATATATATATATGTCACCATGGTTGTTTAATATATTTATAGATGGGGTTGTAAAAGAAGTAAATGCTAGGGTGTTCGGGAGAGGGGTGGGATTAAATTTTGGGGAATCAAATTCAAAATGGGAATTGACACAATTACTTTTTGCTGATGATACTGTGCTTATGGGAGATTCTAAAGAAAAATTGCAAAGGTTAGTGGATGAGTTTGGGAATGTGTGTAAAGGTAGAAAGTTGAAAGTGAACATAGAAAAGAGTAAGGTGATGAGGGTATCAAATGGTTTAGATAAAGAAAAATTGGATATCAAATTGGGGAGGAGGAGTATGGAAGAAGTGAATGTTTTCAGATACTTGGGAGTTGACGTGTCGGCGGATGGATTTATGAAGGATGAGGTTAATCATAGAATTGATGAGGGAAAAAAGGTGAGTGGTGCGTTGAGGTATATGTGGAGTCAAAAAACGTTATCTATGGAGGCAAAGAAGGGAATGTATGAAAGTATAGTAGTACCAACACTCTTATATGGATGTGAAGCTTGGGTGGTAAATGCAGCAGCGAGGAGACGGTTGGAGGCAGTGGAGATGTCCTGTTCAAGGGCAATGTGTGATGTAAATATTATGCAGAAAATTCGGAGTGTGGAAATTAGGAAAAGGTGTGGAGTTAATAAAAGTATTAGTCAGAGGGCAGAAGAGGGGTTGTTGAGGTGGTTTGGTCATTTAGAGAGAATGGATCAAAGTATAATGACATGAAAAGCATATAAATCTATAGGGGAAGGAAGGCGGGGTAGGGGTCGTCCTCGAAAGGGTTGGATAGAAGGGGTAAAGGAGATTTTGTGGGCGAGGGGCTTGGACTTTCAGCAAGCGTGCGTGAGCGTGTTAGATAGGAGTGAATGGAGACGAATGGTACTTGGGACCTGACGATCTGTTGGAGTGTGAGCAGGGTAATATTTAGTGAAGGGATTCAGGGAAACCGGTTATTTTCATATAGTCGGACTTGAGTCCTGGAAATGGGAAGTACAATGCCTGCACTTTAAAGGAGGGGTTTGGGATATTGGCAGTTTGGAGGGATATGTTGTGTATCTTTATATGTGTATGCTTCTAAACTGTTGTATTCTGAGCACCTCTGCAAAAACAGTGATAATGTGCGAGTGTGGTGAAAGTGTTGAATGATGATGAAAGTATTTTCTTTTTGGGGATTTTCTTTCTTTTTTTTGGGTCACCCTGCCTCGGTGGGAGACGGCCGACTTGTTGAAAAAAAAATATATATATATGTATTTACATATATATATATTTTTATATATATATTTATATATATATATATATATATATATATATATATATATATATATATATATATATATATATATATATATATATATATTTATATACATATATATTTTAGGCCACATGCCCAGAATGCTACAGGCATTTACTCTCTGGATTGCGACATTGAGTCTCTGAAAGAGGAAGCTGGTTGCCCAGTGGTCCTTGGTTTCTATGATGAGTTTTTTCACCCAGCTCTGTGAGGAACTTTCGAGCACGATTGCCCCCATGCTCCAAGGGTCTCCGACCCTATTGGGATGAAGTTATAGCAATGGGGAAGGTCTTCATATTTGCGGGTCTTCTGGGTCTCCCTATGGCTGGCAGCTCCACCCCCTTCAGTTATGGAATATGTTAAGTAGGTGTCTGCCAATGTGACGGTGCAGGTGTAGTCCCAGGCAATCTGCTTTCCATCCTTCCAGGGTAGCATAGTGGCTCCATCAGGATGCTTTTGACTTTCGTCAGACCTCTGCACTTGGGGTTCCTGTTGAGCTGTGCAACGGGCTGTGGTGGGGTTTCATTAACCTCTTCATGTCTGGCATATTTCCCTTCTGATGCGTGACACACAAGATCATGAAGTCCGAATTGATCAGCCGTCGCCCTGTGGCAAATACACCTATGTTCAGTGAGGATGGGGGCTGTTAGGCAAAGAGCAACACCAATCTGAATGCCCTGTGGGTCGAGTCGAGTGCCCAGGGAGGAATTGGGAACAGCTAGAAGGAAATCTCCTGAGTGTGGTGCCTTCACCTCTAGGAAATGAGCTTTGTCCTTTCCTGAAGCATTGGTGAGCATTGTGTTGGCGATTTTTTTCATGATCGGTTTGTCTCAGTGGGACTGTTTGTGATCTTTGGGAGGAGTTGGTCTACTAGAGGAATCTGCAAGGGTGTCCCAAAGCATCGCTGCTTCAGTAAACCTGGGGTCTTGAGATTCTACCACGTCTCTCAAGCGTTCTGAGATGATCTTCGTGACTAATGCACTGGAAGCCAAACATGAAGACAGAAAAGCAGGTAAAGCTACATGCGTTTCTTTGCGCACCCCTATACCTCCCAGTTGCACTGGGAGGGTTGCCTGATCCCATTGCCGATCTTCTAGTGATAGATTCAGTGCCTTCTTGAAGGTTGATCTCAGGTGTGCGTCATATTCGTCGAGTGTTGGGCTGTCAAAAGCGGGTACACACCTCAGGAAGTGAGTCTTGGCATAGTAAGACATCTCTTGAGGAGATACAGAGCATCATGGGCATCAAGATAACTTATTCTCTCCTCCATTCTCATCAGGCCATTCAATTTGTCCTTGAGGACAGTGTCGATGGTCTGGTGACCCAGTGGTACTCCAAAGAGGGTACTGTTGGACAGAGTGGTAATAGAGATTTCCGGAAGGATTCTTCACACGGCATTGATTATTTCCTGGCTCACTGTGATGATTTCACACTTGGTGGAGGGAATGAGGATGGGTTCCAAGTCTTCTCCATGTGTGTTCACCAGTTGTAGGTCCTCTAACAGGGGCTCTTCAGTACCTGCCAGAGTGCCATCATCCAGGTACCAGATGTTGAGCTCGCTCTGTAGGATGGAAGTTAGTTCTCGTACTGCCAAGCAGAAGAGAATTGGAGTGAGTGGGTCACCCTGCTGAACACCCTCTTGTGAGAGAATTTCATGCTCTCCAAACAAAAGAATTGAGGGTTTGCTGTAGCCAGCTGAAATGAAGGGAAAAAGACTCGGGAACCAATCCAGAATGGCCAGCAAGACAACATCTCACTTCACCATATTTAAGGCATTTCTAAAATCAAGTTTGACTATGGTCTTGTCTTCTGGTAGGTCCCTGATGTAGGCCCTTGCCGCATGAGTTGCAGCTTCACTGCCTTGAGAGACCCCAAAGCCCAGTTGGTGTGGCTGGAGTAAAGTGGCAGCTTCTAGGCGAATGTTTCTCACTGCTGCTTTGGCAACGAGACGGCAAAGAGTGTTTCCAACTGCAATGGGTCTGATTCCCCCATCCCTCTTCTTCAAAGCACATAGTGAGGCTCCAAAAAAGAAAGGTTTAATTTCTTCTGGGATTCGCCCAGCCAGGCAATTGTTGACGAAAGTTGTTAACTAGGTGAGAAGAATTGATGCAGATGCGCCGAGTACTGGATTTACCATCTCTTTGAGGTGTTGTGGTCAAATTTCAGTGTAACCTCCTGCAGATCCTGCTGGAAATGACACTTTATAGACATCTGACTCTGGCAAAATTAATTGTTCAGTGATGGGGTCTTCCTCAGAGTTGTTGTTGATGGCTATGATGTCAATTGTTGGATGTTTGTCTCTTAGTGCTTGGGCTGTGGTCTTATCTTTGGGGGAACAGTGTCGTCACTTGTAATTATTCTGCTTGCTCCTGCTGTGTTACCTTCTTCGATTTTTTTTGCTAACCTATTCACAGATTTTCTCGTTTTCAGTGGGACTTTTCTTGGGTCTACCTCTGTGATTCCCGGACTGAAGGGAAAATGGCACATGGCACATACCGTATGTGGTTCATGGTGGTGGTGGGGAAAGGAGAGGGGTCTCCCGTCCTTATTGTTGGCGGTGGAGGAGAGGGAGGTAAGGAAGATGTGGGATGAGGCGGAGTAGGACACTACCTCCCACGACATGTCACTGTACACCACTATACTCTGTGCACATCCCCCAGTATAAACAACACACCGCTATACACTACACGTGCTATACACATACCATGCACATGCTAAGCACATACTATACACTATACACTATACACTGTATATACACACTGTCAACAAACACTCCATTGTCGTAACACGAGCACTGGGTGTAGCGCGACAAATAGGCACTCATACACCCTGTGCTCATATATATCATACATATGTACATATCAATATCAACACTGCAACTAGCCAAGGAGTCGAACCCATGCTGCTTTGGCCTGCCTCATGGTAGGCAAAATCTCATGATGCCTTAATCCAAGGGACCACACAATCCTTAAGAGTAGCACGTCCAGTGGAACTGGATGTTGTACTCGCTACCCAAGGACATACATTGATGTTGATGAATCTAGGCTAATTTCATTCTACTCACTGTTTAGTGTACTAGTACAATGAGCAGTATTTTATATTATTTTACCCACGAACAAGTGGTATTGATCAATAACAACTCTGTGACTAGCCACGGAGTTGAACCCATGCTGCTTTGTCCTACCCAGTTGGCCCTGCCTAAGCCAGGCTGGGGGACTGGATGGGGTTTGAGGGCTGGGGCGCAGATGCCTTGTTGTGCCTCGCTCAGGCATCCTACATGTTTTGCCCCACCTAAGCTTGGCTGGGGTACCCATCAGGGTTCCTGAGCTGGAGCACAGATGCCTTGTCATGCCATGCTCTAACATCCAATCCAGCTGTCCCCATGTAAGCTGGGCAGGGGGACCAGCTGGGGTTCGAGAGCCAGAGCACAGATGCCTTGTCATGCCGCACTCTGGCATCCAACCTGGCCAGCCCCGTCCAATCTTGACTGGGTGACTGGCGAGGGTTTGGGAACCGGAGCGCGGATGCCTTGTCATGCCGTGCACTGGCATTTAACCCTGCTGACCCTGCCTAAGCCAGGCCGTGAGACCAGACAAGGTATCTGAGCCAGAGTGCGGATACCTTGTTGTGCTGCGCTTTGGCATCCAACATGAGTGGCCCCTCCTAAGCTGGGCTGGGGACCAGCCGGGGTCCAAGAGCCAGAGCATGCATGCCACACTCGAGCATTCGACCCAGCCAGCCCCACCTAAGTTGGGCTGGGGCATCAGCCAGGATTCGAGAGAATTTGCATGGACACCTTATCATACCATGCTCTGGTATCCAACATGGCTAGCCCTACCAATGCTGGGCCAGTGGACCAGCTGGGGTTTGGGAGCTAGAGCACAGACGCCTTGTCGAGCCACACACCAGCATCCAACCCAGCCGGCCCCGCCTAAGCCGGGCCAGTGGACCGGCCGGGGTTTGGGAGCCAGAGTGCAGACGCCTTGTCGTGCCACACTCTGGCATCCGACCTGTCCGGCCCCGCCTAAGCTGGGAGAGGGGACCGGGTGGGGTTCGGAAGCTGGAGCATGGATGCCTTGTTGTGCTGCTCTCCAGCATCCAACCCTGCTGGCCCTGCCTAAGCCGGCCGAGGGGACTGGCCATGGTTCGAGCGCCAGAACGCGGGAACCTTGTTGTGCCATGCTTCGGCATCTGACCTGGCTGGCCCTGCCTAAGCAGGATTATTAAGAAGTTAAACTTATGATATGTCTAAGCCTGGCAGGGGACCAGCCAGGGAGGGACCCAGGACACAGATGCCTTGTTGCACCTCTGGGTACCCTCACCACTCTCTGGCATCCGACCCAGCCAGCCCTGCCTAAGCTGGGCCAGGGGACCGGCCAAGGTTCGGGAGCCAGAACACGTACACCTTGTCGCGATTCTGGGTGCGTGCTCCATGCTCTGGCATCTGACCCGACTGGCCCTGCTTAAGCTGGGCTGTGGGACTGGCCGGGGTTTGGCAGCAGGAGCGCCGACGCCTTGTTGAGCCATACAGTGGCACCCAACCGGGCGGCCCTACCTAAGCCGGGTTGGAGGACCGGCCGGGGTTCGGAAGCCGGAGTTCTTCTCCATGGCTTTTTACAATATACTGTGTCTTCACCTCTTTCTCTGTTGTGTGTAGCGTCCCAGCACTTGCTCGTGTACACTACCATCTCGGTTTCCTGGAAGACTTTTTTTTTTACCCAGGTCAGCTTTACAGGCTAAGAGGTATTATCCTACCTTAGCCCTTTTCAAAACCCAACCATATTTAATGTATACTACTACCCCCTAGGATGCGACCCACAACAGTTGATTAACACCCTATTTACTGCTAGGTAAACAGGGGCAGCAGGTATAAGGAAACACGCCCAACGTTTCCACCCAGCCATGGATCGAACAACAGATACTAAGTATGTGAGCTGAGTGCACTACCAAGCAAGCCATGGACCACTGCAACAAAATCACTGAACTCATGGCAAATTAGTCCTAGAACTTACAGGTTGGTGAATTAATCACTTTTCCATGCCAGAACAAAGAATACCTCTTTAAAACTCATGCTGAACTATTTCCTGAACATTTCTTGTGAGCAACCATTCTTCCTTCCTCTGTCTGATTACCTGGTCACTGATTGTTGTTTTTCCCTGATGTGGCTTCATAACAATATTGGGTCAGATCTGGCTTCCGATAATATGTGATTCTTGTTAGGTAAGACACATATGCAACAGTTAGGTATCTTTATTTCGAAACGTTTCGCCTACACAGTAGGCTTCTTCAGTCGAGTACAGAAAAGTTGATAGAAGCAGAAGAGACTTGAAGACGATGTAATCAGTCCATCACCCTTCAAGTATCTTCTGCTTCTATCAACTTTTCTGTACACGACTGAAGAAGCCTACTGTGTAGGCGAAACGTTTCGAAATAAAGATACCTAACTGTTGCATATGTGTCTTACCTAACAATCTGTCGGTATTTTATACCATTTTAATGTTCAATATGTGATTCTTACATTGCTGCTGGGCCTCCCTCCTTATACATGCATATTCATTTCTGGCTCTTCGGTATAGCTGCTTATTTTCCTGAGTCCTTTGCCTTCTATACATTTTCGATGCTTAGCACACTTGGCTTCATATGAACCCTATGCTCACTCTGGTCCTCCCATTGTTTCTGTTGTCTTTTGGGTACGAACTTTCCCTCTACCTCCCTGCACTTTGTGGCCACATGTTTCATCATTTTATTTAGTGTCCTTCCCTCTTGCTCTCCTTCCCAATGCACTTCATACAGGAATTTCCTCGCGCCTGTGCAGTCCCCTCTTTTTAAGTTTAGCTACTGCCATCCTTCACCTGCTGCTTCCCTCTCCACTGTAAACTCTACAATGTATTCGCTCAGGGTCCTTTCAAATAAAATGTCCCCTAATGTCGGAACAGTTCAAGATGAATATGAGGTCCAGCTTTGCTGGTTCATCCTGTCCTCCCTCTCTTTTTCTGTCCCTAACAGGGACACCCCAGAATCTATTCCTTCCTTCATGGCATTCGCACCAATACATGCAATCAATACATGCACCCACTCGGACACCTTGTCTCGTACCAACACACATTGTTTCCTTCGGGCTTCTTGATGTTTGCTGCCTACCAAGCTACTGCCAGAGTGCAAAACATTAACATGTTTCTGTTTCATATTCATAAAACAGGAGGATAATACGCTCCTAGATGTTTACTGTCTACCAGCCGTCTGTCAGAATGCATAATATTTAACAAGTTTCTGTTTCACACTCATATAACAAGAGAACAGTATCTCCTTGGATCGTTGTTGAGCAGCAACCCAGAGTGTAAAATATTGAACTCACTACTACTGAACAACGTTTTCCTTTTACTGACAACTGAAGCGGCAAAAGCAGCAGAAACAGCAGTAGCAACAGCAGGAGCAACGGCAGCAGCAACTGCTCCACACAGCACTGCTTAACACGCAACACAACTCAACTGAGGGGTGATTTACTCTTCTCATACATTACCAGCAGGACCTCAGTTACAAGCTTCTTAATTTACTGTTATTTATACGGTCCTCTCTGCATCCTTGTCACGCAGTAATTTCTTAAACATTATATTTTACACAGCTGAATAAACAGTTTAATAGCTGTTATCTTACATTAGCTCACTTAAAGGGCGATCAACCTAGTGGTTGTCAACCACAATGTTATCAAATGATCAGGACAACTAGAACATTGTCTGCTCTCCTCTGAGCCATGATGGAACATCCTTCTTCTCTGCCTTGTTCCAGTTATCACTCACTTTTTTCTCTCCTAACTCTCTCTACCTCTTCCCCTCCTCTCTGAACCTCCATATCTCTTGCATCACATGCTCCCCATCTCTCTTCCTATCCGAATCTCCTCCTCTTTTTTTCACCTGCTGCTACCCACCTATCTTCCTCTCCTATCTCCATTAATGTTCCCATTCCTCTTCTATTGTAGTCTTCTATCACTCTCACATGTGATCTATTTTTTTTTCTGACGCAAATAGGAAACCTGAAGAATTAGACATAAATGCAACATCTGGGTATCTATGTTTGAAGACGTTTCGCCATCCAGTGGCTTTTTTAATACAAATTCAAAGACATAACGGGAAGGGTGTAGAACTATAACTACAAAAAAGACGAGATAATCAGTCGTACAACCTTGTAGTTGGTGATGAGCAACATAATCCTGAAGAATCTGAACCACAGGCATGAACATTGGGTGAGGGACGTGCAGCAGAACGAGGCATTGTCACTGATAGCCGAGATTTCCCAGTGGAAATAGGTCATACCCAAGGGATGGGCCACGAGTAGGCAATAAGGTTGTGTACATGTTCTCTGTACCAAGATACCACAACAAGTCCCTCATCTGATGCCAGTAAACAAGCGCCAGTCTTGATGCCTGTGTTACAGACTCTTCAAGACTACGGTGCTCATCACACTCTTCCCATTATGTCCTTGATTTTATATTGATAAAGCCACTAGATAACCTAACGTCTACAAAAAAAAAAACACGATGATACACATGTGTATAATTCTTCATCTTGTCGTTATAATATACCATTCATGTGGAATGGGGAAAGTTCAGAGAATTATGACCTTACTGAAGCATAACGAGTGTTGGAGAGAGTAATAGGCAGATACTTACCTGTGAAAGTTCACCCACATGTCAAAACTGTTGGTAATTACTGTTGACCTGTCATTAGCACATGTTACTTGTGTGTTACTACCATTAGCACATGTTACTGGTGTGTTACTACCATTAACACATGTTACTGGTGTGTTACTACCATTAACACATGTTACTGGTGTGTTACTACCATTAACACATGTTACTGGTGTGTTACTACCATTAGCACATGTTACTGGTGTGTTACTACCATTAGCACATGTTACTGGTGTGTTACTACCATTAACACATGTTACTTGTGTGTTACTACCATTAGCACATGTTACTGGTGTGTTACTACCATTAGCACATGTTACTGGTGTGTTACTACCATTAACACATGTTACTGGTGTGTTACTACCATTAGCACATGTTACTGGTGTGTTACTACCATTAACACATGTTACTGGTGTGTTACTACCATTAGCACATGTTACTGGTGTGTTACTACCATTAACACATGTTACTGGTGTGTTACTACCATTAGCACATGTTACTGGTGTGTTACTACCATTAACACATGTTACTGGTGTGTTACTACCATTAACACATGTTACTGGTGTGTTACTACCATTAGCACATGTTACTGGTGTGTTACTACCATTAACACATGTTACTGGTGTGTTACTACCATTAGCACATGTTACTGGTGTGTTACTACCATTAACACATGTTACTGGTGTGTTACTACCATTAACACATGTTACTGGTGTGTTACTACCATTAACACATGTTACTGGTGTGTTACTACCATTAGCACATGTTACTGGTGTGTTACTACCATTAGCACATGTTACTGGTGTGTTACTACCATTAACACATGTTACTGGTGTGTTACTACCATTAACACATGTTACTGGTGTGTTACTACCATTAACACATGTTACTGGTGTGTTACTACCATTAGCACATGTTACTGGTGTGTTACTACCATTAACACATGTTACTGGTGTGTTACTACCATTAGCACATGTTACTGGTGTGTTACTACCATTAACACATGTTACTGGTGTGTTACTACCATTAACACATGTTACTGGTGTGTTACTACCATTAACACATGTTACTGGTGTGTTACTACCATTAGCACATGTTACTCGTGTGTTACTACCATTAACACATGTTACTGGTGTGTTACTACCATTAACACATGTTACTGGTGTTACTACCATTAACACATGTTACTGGTGTATTACTACCATTAACACATGTTACTGGTGTTACTACCATTAACACATGTTACTGATGTTACTACCATTAGCACATGTTACTGGTGTGTTACTACCATTAACACATGTTACTGGTGTGTTACTATCATTAACACATGTTACTGGTGTATTACTACCATTAACACATGTTACTGATGTTACTACCATTAACACATGTTACTGGTGTGTTACTACCATTAACACATGTTACTGGTGTGTTACTACCATTAACACATGTTACTGGTGTGTTACTACCATTAGCACATGTTACTGGTGTGTTACTACCATTAACACATGTTACTGGTGTGTTACTACCATTAGCACATGTTACTGGTGTGTTACTACCATTAACACATGTTACTGGTGTGTTACTACCATTAACACATGTTACTGGTGTGTTACTACCATGAACACATGTTACTGGTGTGTTACTACCATTAGCACATGTTACTCGTGTGTTACTACCATTAACACATGTTACTGGTGTGTTACTACCATTAACACATGTTACTGGTGTTACTACCATTAACACATGTTACTGGTGTATTACTACCATTAACACATGTTACTGGTGTTACTACCATTAACACATGTTACTGATGTTACTACCATTAGCACATGTTACTGGTGTGTTACTACCATTAACACATGTTACTGGTGTGTTACTACCATTAACACATGTTACTGGTGTATTACTACCATTAACACATGTTACTGATGTTACTACCATTAACACATGTTACTGGTGTGTTACTACCATTAACACATGTTACTGGTGTGTTACTACCATTAACACATGTTACTGGTGTGTTACTACCATTAACACATGTTACTGATGTTACTACCATTAACACATGTTACTGGTGTGTTACTACCATTAGCACATGTTACTGGTGTGTTACTAGCATTAACACATGTTACTGGTGTGTTACTACCATTAGCACATGTTACTGGTGTGTTACTACCATTAACACATGTTACTGGTGTGTTACTACCATTAGCACATGTTACTGGTGTGTTACTACCATTAACACATGTTACTGGTGTGTTACTACCATTAACA
The DNA here is from genome assembly GCF_038502225.1 of Cherax quadricarinatus. Classification (NCBI taxonomy): domain Eukaryota; kingdom Metazoa; phylum Arthropoda; class Malacostraca; order Decapoda; family Parastacidae; genus Cherax; species Cherax quadricarinatus. The sequence goes on from NC_091319.1 coordinate 35,890,627, forward strand.
CATGTTACTGGTGTGTTACTACCATTAACACATGTTACTGGTGTATTACTACCATTAACACATGTTACTGGTGTGATACTACCATTAGCACATGTTACTGGTGTGTTACTACAATTAACACATGTTACTGGTGTATTACTACCATTAACACATGTTACTGGTGTGTTATTACCATTAGCACATGTTGTTGGTGTGTTACTACCATTAACACATGTTACTGGTGTGTTACTACCATTAACACATGTTACTGGTGTGTTACTACCATTAACACATGTTACTGGTGTATTACTACCATTAACACATGTTACTGGTGTGTTACTACCATTAGCACATGTTACTGGTGTGTTACTACCATTAACACATGTTACTGGTGTGTTACTACCATTAACACATGTTACTGGTGTGTTACTACCATTAACACATGTTACTGGTGTTACTACCATTAACACATGTTACTGATGTTACTACCATTAGCACATGTTACTGATGTTACTACCATTAACACATGTTACTGGTGTGTTACTACCATTAACACATGTTACTGGTGTTACTACCATTAACACATGTTACTGATGTTACTACCATTAACACATGTTACTGATGTTACTACCATTAACACATGTTACTGGTGTGTTACTACCATTAACACATGTTACTGGTGTTACTACCATTAACACATGTTACTGGTGTTACTACCATTAACACATGTTATTGGTGTTACTACCATTAACACATGTTACTGGTGTTACTACCATTAACACATGTTACTGGTGTTACTACCATTAACACATGTTACTGGTGTTACTACCATTAACACATGTTATTGGTGTTACTACCATTAACACATGTTACTGGTGTTATACCATTAACACATGTTACTGGTGTTACTACCATTAACACATGTTACTGGTGTGTTACTACCATTAACACATGTTACTGGTGTGTTACTACCATTAACACATGTTACTGGTGTGTTACTACCATTAACACATGTTACTGGTGTGTTACTACCATTAACACATGTTACTGGTGTGTTACTACCATTAACACATGTTACTGGTGTGTTACTACTATTAACACATGTTACTGGTGTGTTACTACCATTAACACATGTTACTGGTGTGTTACTACCATTAACACATGTTACTGGTGTGTTACTACCATTAACACATGTTACTGGTGTGTTACTACTATTAACACATGTTACTGGTGTGTTACTACCATTAACACATGTTACTGGTGTGTTACTACCATTAACACATGTTACTGGTGTGTTACTACCATTAACACATGTTACTGGTGTGTTACTACCATTAACACATGTTACTGGTGTGTTACTACCATTAACACATGTTACTGGTGTTACTACCATTAACACATGTTACTGGTGTTACTACCATTACCACTGCCAGAGTTACGACTCACTCCACAAAATTATAATCCCCAGTCCTTACTGCGATCTCTTTTTTTGTTAAATTAAACACTGAGCTGAGGAAACGTTTCGCCATTTATGTTTTCCTCAGTAGAGCAAAACGTTTCCTCGGCAAAATATATCGATGCTTCGTTTATATCCTTTTCCATATTCATTAGTATCATATACCATCTTTTTTTTTGTTCTCTCTCTCTCTCTCTCTCTCTCTCTCTCTCTCTCTCTCTCTCTCTCTCTCTCTCTCTTTTTACACAGGGTTTGACAAGGTTAAGGATCCCTAGCTTTATTGACAAGCTATTTACAGGTTAAGGATTCCTAACTTTATTGGCAAGCTAAGAGCTGTTACTTACATCAGCTCATTTGAAAGCATTTTTATTGTGTGCTTCTCTAAAAGTGTTCATGCCCAGCACATTGATGTTGCCATCCCTACACATCTTGAAATGATGTTCTTCAAACTCTGTATAAACACTAGTACCTCTGTACTAGCATGTGCAATGTACAGACCTCAGTGGCAGCATGTTCTGGAGAAGGGTACAGCCAGAGTGAAGTTGCTGCTTTCTGCCCGTCTTGTGGCATAAAAGCTTGTGTCACGCTGCACAAATAACCCGCACATAAAAGAGAGAAGCTTACGACGACGTTTCGGTCCGACTTGGACCATTGACAAAGTCACAGTGTGACTTTGTCAATGGTCCAAGTCGGACCGAAACGTCGTCGTAAGCTTCTCTCTTTTATGTGCGGGTTATTTGTGTATCGTTCCAATCACGGTATTGTGCCTTATTGTTATTTATTGTTTCACGCTGTCCTCGAAGTGGATCCAAGTGTGGTACTTTGACAATATTGGCCTTGTACATAACAGTAAGGCCACCCACATCCCTCCTGTGTTGAAGGCTCTGCTGAAATGATAGATCTATCCAGGATGGATCCAGGCGAAAGATGAGACGTCTTGCTCTGTTCTCTACTCTGTCAAGCAGTCGCAGATGAGAGGGGAGGAAGGCAAACCAAGAAAGTGGAGCATACTCAAGGTGTGAGCGTACTTGTGCCTCGTACAGAATCTTGCAACCCCTACTGTCAAGCAGATGCGAGATACGGCGAAGTGCTGTAAGCTTCCTGGCTGCCTTGTTTGCAAGATTTACAACATGGTTCTTCATGGTTAGTTTGGAGTCAAATTTCACCCCAAGGATATCAACTTCTTCTCCAGGTGCCAACACCCTCACATTCATCCTTACTACTGCACCAGCATTACCATCATGGTGCCTAGAGACGATCATCATTTGCATTTTCTCAGGTGCAAATGTTACTTGCCATCTATTTCTCCAAGCTGATATAGCTCTCAGCTGGTGATTGATGTAGCTTAGAGCAGCTGGTATTTCTTCTCTTGGATAAGTGAATGTCAGTGTACAGTCGTCTGCATATGCATGTGATTCTGGGATGAGATGAAGAAGGTCGTTGAAGTAGACATTCCATAACTCTGGTCCCAGTACGCTTCCTTGTGGAACACTTGCCCCAATAGGATGTCTTGCTGATTCCGTTCCATTAAGAACTACACTTAGAGATCTACCATGAAGGTAATCACTGAGGAGACATAACGCAGAGCCTGCAATTCCCAGTGCTTGAAGTTTTGCTAAGAGGCCCTGGTGCCACACCTGGTCGAAAGCGCCAGCAATGTCCAGTGCTACCACACAGCTGACTTTGGATTCATCCAGTGACTGGTGCCACTTAGTGGAGAGGTTTAACAACAGATCAGCAGCAGAGTAACCTTTCCTGAAGCCATATTGACGATCACAAAGTAGTGAGTGGTAGTCAAAAAACTCTGTCATTTGTCTTGAGATTATTGTCTCAAGGATCTTACCAGTGATTGACAGGAGTGACACTGGTCTGTAGTTGCTGATTTCTGCTCTGCTCTTCGTTTTGTGAACAGGGATTACATTTGCCTCTTTCCATAGAGAGGGCCATTTACACTGTACTAGGCAGTGCTGAAAGATGTGAGTTAGAGGTGCTGCTAGCTGGTCTGCACATCTCAACAATCTTGGGCTCAACTTGTCTGGGCCCACAGCCTTTTCTTGGTCAAGCGATTTAAGAAGGAAATGCACCTCCTCCTGCCTTATTGTCACCACTGACAGTTTTGACACAGTTCTTGCAGCTAGCCAAGGAGGGTCTCTTGCTGGATCAGGAACTTGCATTTAGGTAGCAAAATGTTCAGCAAAGAGGTCCGCCTTCTCTTGACTACTAGTAGATTTAGAGGTGGAATGAGTTCATCAGGCAGATAACCTTGTCTGTCCTTGACCAGGGACCACCAGGTTTTGGAGCCTACCCTACCTGATGCTAGCTTTCTTTTAGTGTCCACCTCCCATTTAGCAATGGCCCACTTTTGAACGTCACCCATATGCTTGCCTGTGCAAGTTCCTGTTGTAGGTGGTAGGATGTCTCTCATACCTTCGCCATGCTTTGTACTTAGCAGTAGCAGCCTCTCTACAACGAAAGCCAAACCAAGGCTGATCTGTAGGCTTTGTCACATATTGCCGGTGAGGAATGTGTTCTTGTTGTAGATTAAGGATGTGTCCAGTGAAGGCTTTCACTTGGTTGTCAACATCCCCTTCGAGAAGAGCATTCCAATCGGTGGTGGCGAGCTCAGAGCAAAGGGCTGGCCAATTACCTCTTTCCCATAACCAGGTTGTGCGTGTGGACTCCTCACCTCGTTCTGTTGGGATCTTAAGTGCCGTAAAAACAGCCTTGTGGTCAGACGATCCAACGTAGCCGAGGGGTTGACAAGTGACTATGCCTTCTGCCAGATCACTCACTACTGGGTCAAGGGAGGAGCCAGAGATGTGAGTAGGGAAATCAGCAAAGTTTCCCATGTCAAATACTGCAAGAAAGTCATCAAAGTCCCTCTGTATAAGGTGCTGGTTGAGGTCACCAACAATTATGATATGTTGACAGTTGTGTTGTAGCAGAAGGGAGTCAATATTTTCCATTAGGAACTTAATGGGGTCTGCATGTTGCCACTGAGGTCTGTACATTGCACATGCTAGTACAGAGGTACTAGTGTTTATACAGAGTTTGAAGAACATCATTTCAAGATGTGTAGGGGTGGCAACATCAATGTGCTGGGCATGAACACTTTTAGAGAAGCACACAATAAAAATGCTTTCAAATGAGCTGATGTAGGTAACAGCTCTTAGCTTGCCAATAAAGTTAGGAATCCTTAACCTGTAAATAGCTTGTCAATAAAGCTAGGGATCCTTAACCTTGTCAAACCCTGTGTAAAAAAAAAAAAAAAAAAAAAAAAAAAAAAAAAAAAAAAAAAAAAAAAAATCCTCCTTGCCCTTGCCTGTCTCTTCTCATCCATGAGGTGTAGCCAGCAATTCGTGCAAAATTTTCTGGAGTCCTGTCATCCAAAAATGTTTCAACAACAGCTATCATGTCGGGACGTCGAGTGTTCACAAAGCTATGTGTGAGCTCTCCAACATTAGTAATGTAAAGTAAAAGGACACAAGTGCAACTAATGTGACATTTATTGTGGCAACGTTTCGCTCTCCAGGAGCTTTATCAAGCCATTACAAACAATACATGGACACAGAGGGTATATAAAGGCTCAGAGTGAGGTGAATACTAGTGAGGTACCATTTCGATGTTCACTAGTGGTAGTAGTAGTAGTAGTAGTAGTAGTGGTAGTGACAAAAGTAATACAATATGGTAGAGCAATTAATTCGTACATGAGTAAAAGGATATAAAAGCTATTACTTGGGTAACATAAAAATAGGTTGGACAAATATAAACTGGAATGAGGCAGCTTGTTTCAGTGTTCACTCTCTGTGCTTTGTGTAGTAAAAGGAGAGACTATGTGATGGCAGGGTTTACTGTTTTCAGGAGGATTCTTGCTAAGACTTCGGAGATGGTGAAGCTGCCGTTGTTTTGTTTAATTGTATTCGAAACAGCGATCAGTGCTGATTCAAGGCACTTGCGTGTGCGGAAATTAGTTTCTTTTATCACTAATTGGGCGTCTCTGAATTTCATAAGATGATTGGTGGAATTTCGGTGTTGTACACAGGCGTTGTTTAAGTTGTCGTTCCTACATGCGTATATGTGTTCATTGAGGCGGGTGTCGAGGTTTCTTGCTGTTTCACCTACGTAGATCTTGTCACAGCCTCCACAGGGTATAGTGTAAACTCCTGCATTGACTGGTTCGTGGTGCTTGGGTTTTGTCCTGGTTAGATCCTTTATTGAAGTGGTAGAAGCGATGGCGACTCTGGTGTTAGCTTGTGAAAGTACTTTTGAGACGTTTAGTGCAACCTGGCTGTTGGGAAGAATTATAACTTTGTTGGGAGCGGTGTTGATGCGTGGAGAATTGATGATCTGAAGAGCTCTTTTCTTGCAGTCTTTGATGAAAAAAGAAGGAAATTGTAACTCAGTGAATGTTTGGTGAATGTAAGTACATTCCTCGTCAAGAAACTCAGGACTACAAATTCGGTATGCTCTTAGGAAAAACCCGATGATGATGCCTCTTTTGGTCTTGGTATCTTGACTGGAATAGAAGTGTGTGAGATCATTTTTATTGGTGGGTTTCCGATAAACTTGAAATCTTAGGTTGTTGTCTACTTTGTGAATGAGGACGTCGAGGAAAGGTAGCTTGTCATTGGACTCTTCTTCTAGTGTAAACTGAATCGCTGGTTCAACTGCGTTGAGCCTTGCCTGAAGATCCCGTACATCAAAACGTTTTGGAGTTATTACGAGGACATCGTCCACGTAACGTAACCAAGTGACGCTTGAAGGGATGATGTTGGCGAAGTGTTCGGACTCTAGGTGTTCCATGTATAAGTTGGCTAGGACGGCACTTATTGGGGACCCCATTCCCATGCCGTAGGTTTGTTTGTAGAGCTTGTTATTGAAGGAAAAACAGTTGAAGTTAACACAGAGTTCAATCAAGTCAACAAAATCTCCGGGAGGTAAAGGAAGATTAAGGTCCTGGTTGACTTTACGTCGTAGAACCTCGATGGCTTTTTTGGTAGGTACTTTTGTGAAGAGGGAAGTCACATCCAAACTGCTTAGTTTCTTGTTACGGATGGAGAGGTTACGGATGCGGTTGAGAAGGTCGCCTGAGTGTTTAAGATGAGCGGGGCTGATGGTCCCCAGAAGGCAGGAAAGATGTTTGGCAAGAACTCCGGCTAGTTTGTGTGGAGCACTGCCTATTCCTGACGTGATTGGTCTGAGAGGAATATTGTGTTTATGGGTCTTGGGTAAACCATACATGTGTGCTGGTTTAGGGTTGCTTGGTAACAAGTACAGAAGTTTCTTCCCTTCTCTAGTGCGTTTGAGTATTTGTCTGGTTTTGTATAGAAAGTCTTTGGTGAGCGTCTCCCACTGTTGAGTGCTGATGGGTTCGTATGTAGATTGATCATTCAAAAGGTCCATCATTTTAGTGTTGTAGTCACTGGTGTTGAGTATGACGACTCCACCTCCTTTGTCGGCGGTGGTGACGATAATGTTGGGGTCGTTGGCGAGGTCCTTAAGGGCAGTGATGTATCTTCTAGGAAGATTAGAAGAAGAAGGTTTACATAAAGCTGCAGTGAGAAGGCCCTGTATATAACCCTTCTGGAAGTTGCTGTCACTGTGTCTATGGTTCCTGGTAACAAGATTGAGTTGATAGTTAGGTTTGCGTATGTTGGTGGTAAATTTGAGTCCCAAACTCAGTGCTTGTTTCTCGTAGTCGGTTAAGGTGCGTGACGATAAGTTGTTTATCAGGGATTCGCGTCCCATTTCCTTCCATCGACTGTTAGTGCAGAGGTACTGAAGTTTGCGATTGAGTTTGATCTTCTGTTGGAGGTTAGCTGTGGTGACTGTGCTGAGAATATGCTCAGCAGTGTGTTGGTCAATCTGAAGATTGGCCCTCATATTCCTTGCAGTTTCAAAGGTTTCCTTAGCGATGTTAGAAAGTTCTTCGGCACATTCAGTTAAGTAAGCTTGGGTAGCTGGAGAGAAGGGGTGCTTGGAGTTGGAGAGTTGTGCAGGAGTAGACTTAGGGATCACCTTCTCTGCCAGGCAATCTTGTAGGAAGTTGTGTCTGTTGCGATAGCTGTGAGCACGAAGAAGGGTGTCCAAATAACGTCTGCATGAAATGTCCATTATGTTGCGGTGTCCGACAGATTGTAATAAAGTTGGTAGAATTACCGACAATATGTAAAGTAAAAGGACACAAGTGCAACTAATGTGACATTTATTGTGGCAACGTTTCGCTCTCCAGGAGCTTTATCAAGCCATTACAAACAATACATGGACACAGAGGGTATATAAAGGCTCAGAGTGAGGTGAATACTAGTGAGGTACCATTTCGATGTTCACTAGTGGTAGTAGTAGTAGTAGTAGTAGTGGTAGTGACAAAAGTAATACAATATGGTAGAGCAATTAATTCGTACATGAGTAAAAGGATATAAAAGCTATTACTTGGGTAACATAAAAATAGGTAGGACAAATATAAACTGGAATGAGGCAGCTTGTTTCAGTGTTCACTCTCTGTGCTTTGTGTAGTAAAAGAGACCAATCACGTCAGGAATAGGCAGTGTTCCACACAAACTAGCCGGAGTTCTTGCCAAACATCTTTCCTGCCTTCTGGGGACCATCAGCCCCGCTCATCTTAAACACTCAGGCGACCTTCTCAACCGCATCCGTAACCTCTCCATCCGTAACAAGAAACTAAGCAGTTTGGATGTGACTTCCCTCTTCACAAAAGTACCTACCAAAAAAGCCATCGAGGTTCTACGACGTAAAGTCAACCAGGACCTTAATCTTCCTTTACCTCCCGGAGATTTTGTTGACTTGATTGAACTCGGTGTTAACTTCAACTGTTTTTCCTTCAATAACAAGCTCTACAAACAAACCTACGGCATGGGAATGGGGTCCCCAATAAGTGCCGTCCTAGCCAACTTATACATGGAACACCTAGAGTCCGAACACTTCGCCAACATCATCCCTTCAAGCGTCACTTGGTTACGTTACGTGGACGATGTCCTCGTAATAACTCCAAAACGTTTTGATGTACGGGATCTTCAGGCAAGGCTCAACGCAGTTGCTCTACAAACAAACCTACGGCATGGGAATGGGGTCCCCAATAAGTGCCGTCCTAGCCAACTTATACATGGAACACCTAGAGTCCGAACACTTCGCCAACATCATCCCTTCAAGCGTCACTTGGTTACGTTACGTGGACGATGTCCTCGTAATAACTCCAAAACGTTTTGATGTACGGGATCTTCAGGCAAGGCTCAACGCAGTTGAACCAGCGATTCAGTTTACACTAGAAGAAGAGTCCAATGACAAGCTACCTTTCCTCGACGTCCTCATTCACAAAGTAGACAACAACCTAAGATTTCAAGTTTATCGGAAACCCACCAATAAAAATGATCTCACACACTTCTATTCCAGTCAAGATACCAAGACCAAAAGAGGCATCATCATCGGGTTTTTCCTAAGAGCATACCGAATTTGTAGTCCTGAGTTTCTTGACGAGGAATGTACTTACATTCACCAAACATTCACTGAGTTACAATTTCCTTCTTTTTTCATCAAAGACTGCAAGAAAAGAGCTCTTCAGATCATCAATTCTCCACGCATCAACACCGCTCCCAACAAAGTTATAATTCTTCCCAACAGCCAGGTTGCACTAAACGTCTCAAAAGTACTTTCACAAGCTAACACCAGAGTCGCCATCGCTTCTACCACTTCAATAAAGGATCTAACCAGGACAAAACCCAAGCACCACGAACCAGTCAATGCAGGAGTTTACACTATACCCTGTGGAGGCTGTGACAAGATCTACGTAGGTGAAACAGCAAGAAACCTCGACACCCGCCTCAGTGAACACATATACGCATGTAGGAACGACAACTTAAACAACGCCTGTGTACAACACCGAAATTCCACCAATCATCTTATGAAATTCAGAGACGCCCAATTAGTGATAAAAGAAACTAATTTCCGCACACGCAAGTGCCTTGAATCAGCACTGATCGCTGTTTCGAATACAATTAAACAAAACAACGGCAGCTTCACCATCTCCGAAGTCTTAGCAAGAATCCTCCTGAAAACAGTAAACCCTGCCATCACATAGTCTCTCCTGTTATACTACACAAAGCACAGAGAGTGAACACTGAAACAAGCTGCCTCATTCCAGTTTATATTTGTCCAACCTATTTTTATGTTACCCAAGTAATAGCTTTTATATCCTTTTACTCATGTACGAATTAATTGCTCTACCATATTGTATTACTTTTGTCACTACCACTACTACTACTACTACTACTACTACTACTACTACTACTACTACCACTAGTGAACATCGAAATGGTACCTCACTAGTATTCACCTCACTCTGAGCCTTTATATACCCTCTGTGTCCATTTATTGTTTGTAATGGCTAGATAAAGCTCCTGGAGAGCGAAACGTTGCCACAATAAATGTCACATTAGTTGCACTTGTGTCCTTTTACTTTACATATTGTCGGTAATTCTACCAACTTTATTACAACATTAGTAATGAAACCTCTAATGTTGGCCGACAGGATGCTGACAGACTGGCTCCTCATGATGTGGTCACCTCTCTCTCTCTCTCTCTCTCTCTCTCTCTCTCTCTCTCTCTCTCTCTCTCTCTCTCTCTCTCTCTCTCTCTCTCTCTCTCTCTCTCTCTCTCTCTCTTTCTCTTTCTCTTTCTCTCTCTCTCTCTCTCTCTCTCTCTCTCTCTCTCTCTCTCTCTCTCTCTCTCTCTCTCTCTCTCTCTCTCTCTCTCTCTCTCTCTATCTATCTATCTATCTATCTACTTATCTATCTATCTATGTTCCTAACTTTATTTACAAGCTAAAACCTGTTACCTAAGTCAGTTCATTTGAACACCTTGTTATTATTAAGAGATTTACACATGATGAACAGGATGAAGTTAAGTCACCTGTGGAGCAACAATTTCATTTGGTCAACTGACTTTGTTTCTTTGATATCATTATGTTGTTTGGACATGTTCTGGACTCAAGTCATCCTAGAAATAAACGATCTCAGATGATGTTTTGGAGAAGGATACAGTCAGTGTGTAGCTGCTGTTTGCTGCCCGTCTTGTAGTGTGGATGCTATATCCAGGCTGGGTCCGGGAAAGAGATGAGCCTTCTTGTTTAGTTCTCTAATCCGTCAAGAAGATGCAGATAAGATGTGGGTCAGGCAATTCAAGTAAGTGGAGCATACTGAAGATGTAAGCGTACCTGTGTCTCGTACAGAATCCTGCAACTTTTGCTGTGAAGGGGTTGCGAGATGCGTCTAAATGCTGTTAGCTTCCTGGCCGTTTTGTTTGCAGGATTTAAAACATGGTTCTTATTGTCAATTTGGAGTCTAATTTCTCCCAAAGATATCAACTTCGTCTCTGTGTATCAACAATCTCCCATTTATTATTACCACTTCTCCTGCATTAATATCATGGTTCCTAGAGACCATCGTCATCAATGTTTTCTCAGGAGCAAATATGGCCTACCGTCGTTATCAAAGGATGACATATCTATAATTTAGTGATTGATATAACTTAAAGTAGCCGGCATTTCCTTTCTTGGGTAAATAAATATCAGAGTATAGTCGTTTATATATGCACGGGATTGAAATTAAGACACATGTGCAACATCTGGGTATCTTTATTGTAGACGTTTCGCCATCACGCTTATATACTAACGTCAGGTTAGTATATAAGCATCAGACTCCAAAGCTGAGGGACTGATTACCTCATTTTCTGTACATAGTTCTACTGTCTTCTAGTTATGTCCTGGAATTTGTATTGATAAAGCCACTGGATGGCGAAACGTCTACAATAAAGATACCCAGATGTTGCACATGTGTCTTAATTTCATCTTGTCGGTATTGTATATCAGTCTTGTACAACATATGTACGGGATTCTTGGATGAGATGAAGGTAATTGAAGTAGGCATTCCACGACATTGGCCCTAGCACACTTCCCTGTGGAACACTGCACCACTACAGTGTGTTGTTGACTCTGTCCCATTGAAATCTATACTTAAGGATCTATCATGAAGGTTGTCACTGAGAAAGCATAGTGTAGAGCCGGTTACTCGTGGTGCTTCTAGCTTAGCCAAGAGTCCTTTGTGTCATACTTAGTCGAAAACACCAGTAATGTCTAGTGCTACTACACAGCTGATCTTGGATTCATCCAGTATCTAGTGCCACTTAGTGTAGAGGTTTAAAAGCAGATCAGCAGAAGAGTTATCCTTTCTGAAGCCATATTGACGGTCACAGTGAAACGAGTGATAGTCAAAAAACTCTGTCATCTGTCTTGACATTATTGTATCAAGAATTTTGCTAGTGATTGACCTGAGTGACACAGAGAAGGCCATTTACACTGTGCTAAGCAGTACTGATAAATGTGAGCTAGAGGTGACGGTAGCTGGTCTGCACATCTACTCAGCATTATTGGGCTCAACTTATCTGGACCCACAGCATTTTCTTATTTCAGAAATTTAAGGAGAAGATACATTGCATCCTATTTTATTGCCACCACTGACAACTTTGACACAGTTCTTACGGGTAGCCAAGAAAATACTTTTGCTGGATCAGAACTTTCATCTCGGCAGCAAAGTATTCGGCAAAGAGGTCAGCTTCCTCCTGACTGCTTATATAAGAAGTCTCATCCTTCCGATTTAGAGGTGGGATAATTTAATCAGGTGAGTAACCTTGTCAGTCCTTGACCAAGAACACCTGACTTTGAAACCCACTCTACCTGACGCAAGGTTTCAAACTCACATCTAGAGATGACCCACTTTTGAACATCTTCCATCTGCTAACAGTCCTGCCTCAGCAGGTTCCTGTTATAGAGAGTGGGATGCCTATTATATATCTTCCAAGCCTTGTACTTAGCAGTAGCAGCGTCTCGATAACGAGAGCCGAACCAAGGTTGATCTGAAGGCTTAGTCACATACCGCCAGTGAGTGATGTGTTTTTGTTGGAGATCAAGGATGTGTTCAGTGAAGGCTGTCGAGATAACAATGCAGAAGAGCATTCTAATCGGACGAGGCGAGCTCAGAGCAAAGGGCTGGCCAGTTTTCTCTCTCCTAGAGCCAGGTTGTGAGTTAAATTCTTCACCTTGACCTTACCTTGTGGTGAGATGATCCAACATTGCCTTTGGGTTGGCAAGTATTGTAAATGGCATTGTAGAATATATGTGTATAAAAACACTCCATTAATAATGTCAGTGGAGGGGATTTGTTCTGAAAATGGATGTGTATTGGACCTGGTGATGGGTGACCGGGGGATGAGAGAGCCATGTGGCGTAGTGTCACTAGTAGAGTCAACATCACGAGAACCGTGATTGATGAAGGCTGGTGCCTGGGATATGGTGTTTGTTTAATTAAGTATGGGGGTGGTATTTTGGGTAAGTTTTAGGTCACAGGCTGCTTTTTTAATTAGTTTATACTCTTATGATATTACCTTTAAGGTCATAGTGCGGAGGGAACAGTGTTTTCGAGAGTACAGATAATAGTATTTTTGGCTGCAGTCTAAGAGGCCAGCAGAAGGCGGGTGTCATGGACCCCCACTGTTTGTATGTGTTTTAATTTTAAACAACTAATAGCAGTGTGCTAGCGAGTTATAGATAGGTTGTGTGTTTTAACTAGCATACCTTTATAATATATTTTTGTACATGCTAGTTTTTGTACCCTTCCTGATAATAATGTAAAGAGTTCGTCTATCGTTCCTGCTAGATTATTGAACAGCTAGAGTTTTAGTGAAGAAACAAGCTTGGCTTTGGTTGCTGTATTGTGATTAATATTTTAAATGTCCCTAGACGAGGTTTTTACCCCTAGACGCCACCATATATTATATAACGTAATAAATGCGTTTTAGCAAGTGACAATGTCTTCAGATAATCACTCATTACTTTCTCTCTCTCTCTCTCTCTCTCTCTCTCTCTCTCTCTCTCTCTCTCTCTCTCTCTCTCTCTCTCTCTATCTATCTATCTATCTTTCTCTCTCTCTCCTTTACAAAGTTAGTAACGTATCATGAAACAGAAGTTCTGGACAGGATAGTCTCATAACTTTGTTAAGGACAAGCTGCGAACACTCAGCTAACATAACTTACCCATCACACGTAACTCATCCAGGTAACGTAACTCATCCAGGTAACGTAACTCATTCAGGTCACGTTACTCATCCAGGTAACGTAACTTATCCAGGCAGAAAATCTCACCCTCGGCGCCTTTCAAGGCCGGTGATGTTGCAGATCTGGAGAATATACAGAGAACTTCCACTGCACATATAAGTACAATAAAGCACCTAAACTTCTGCATTACTGGGAACGTTTGAAGTCCCTTGACCTGTATTCCTTGGATTGCAGGCGACAAAGATACATCATAAATTACACCTGGAAAAGCACAGAGTGCCTACTCTAAAATCTGCACACAGAAATCACTCCCTACGAAAGCAAAAGACTCGGCAGGCGGTACAACATCCCACGATGAAAACCAGGGGAACCACGAGTATACTGAGAGACAACACAAGAAGTATCAGGGGCCCAAGACTGTTCAACTGCTCCCCAGCATACATAGGGGGGATTACCAATAGATCTCTGTCTTCAAGAAGGAGCTGGATAGACACCTAAAATCACTTGCTGATCATCCTAGCTGTGGTTAGTACTTCGGTGTGTATGCGGCCAGCAGTAACAACCTGTTTGATCAGACCCTGATTCAACGCAACATATGGACTGGTCAGCAGGGATGTTGACCCCCGAAACACCCTCCAGGCAGCGTTACTCGCCCAGGCAATGTAACTCGCAGAGGTAACGTAGCTAGCAGAGGTAACATAGTCGGCCAGGTAACGTAACTCACCCAGGTTAGGTAACTCTGGTGGTTTGGTGGATAAAGCTCTCACTTCACACGGCGAGGGTCTGGGTTCGATTCCCAGCCAGGGTAGAAACATTGGGCGTGTTTCTTTACACCTGTTGTCTATGTTCACCCATCAGTAAAATGGGTACCTGGGTGTTAGTGGACTGGTGTGGGTCGCATCCTGGGACACTGACCTAATTTGCACGAAATGCTCAGCATAACAAGGGTGTTTCTGTATAGTAGTATGTCATGTACGTGTAGTAAATAAAGTTATTATTATTATTATTATTATTATTATTATTATTATTATTATTATTATTAATTTTATTATTATTATTATTATTATTATTATTATTATTATTATTATTATTATTATTATTATTATTATTATTATTATTATTATTATTATAGGTAACATAACTCTCCCAGGTAACCTAACTCGCCCAGGTAAAGTAACTCACCAGGCTAACATAACTCGCCCAGGTAACCTAACTCGCCCAGGTAAAGCAACTCACCAAGCTGACGTAACTCGCTCAGGTAAAGTAACTCGCCCAGGTAACGTAACTCGCCCAGGTAACGTAACGCGCCCAGGTAAAGTAATTCACCCAGGTAACGTAACTCGCCCAGCTAAAGTAACATGCCCAGGTAACGTGACTCACCCAAGTAACGTAACTAACCCAGGAAACGTAACTCGCCCAGGTAACGTTACTTACCAAGCTAACATAACTCGTCCAGCTAAAATAACTTGCCCAGGTAACGTAACCCACCCATGTAACGTAACGCGCCCAGGTAAAGTAACTCACACAGGTAACGTAACTCGCCCAGATAAAGTAACTCTCCCAGGTAACGTAAATCGCCCAAGTAACGTAACTCACCCAGATAACGTAACTCGCCCAGGTAACGTAAATAGCCCAGGTAACGTAACTCGCCCAAGTAACGTAACTCACACAGGTAACGTAACTCGCCTAGATAAAGTAATTCGCCCAGGTAACGTAAATCGACCAGGCAACGTAACTCACACAGATAACGTAACTCTCCCAGATAAAGTAACTCGCATAGGTAACGTAACTCGCCTAGGTAACGTAAATCGACCAGGCAACGTAACTCGCCCAGGTAACGTAACTCGCCCAGGTAATGTAACTCGCCCAGGTAATGTAACTCGCCCAGGTAACGTAATTCACATAGGAAACGTAACTCACCCAGGTAACGTAACTGGCCCAGGTAACGTAACTAGGTGAGTTTTAAGTAAACTTCTAAGTATGCGTTTAAGTAAACTTCTAAGTATGAGTTTAAGTAAGCTTCAAAGTATGCATTTAAGTAAGCTTAGATTCTAAGTATGCGTTTAAGTAAGCTTATAAATATGCATTTAAGAAAGCTTCTAAATATGCGATTAAGCTTCTAAGTATGCGTTTAAGAAAGCATTTAAGTATGAGTTTAAGTAAGCTTCTAAGTATGAGTTTAAGCAAGCTTCTAAGTATGAGTTTAAGTAAACTTCTAAGTATGAGTTTAAGTAAGCTTCTAAGTATGAGTTTAAGTAAGCTTCTAAGTATGAGTTTAAGTAAGATTCTAAGTATGAGTTTAAGTAAACTTCTAAGCATGAGTTTAAGTAAGCTTCTAAGTATGAGTTTAAGTAAGCTTCTAAGTATGAGTTTAAGTAAGCTTCTAAGTATGAGTTTAAGTAAGCTTCTAGGTATGTGTTTAAGTAAGCTTCTAAGTATGAGTTTAAGTAAGCTTCTAAGTATGAGTTTAAGTAAGCTTGTAAGTATGAGTTTAAGTAAACTTCTAAGTATGAGTTTAAGTAAGCTTGTAAGTATGAGTTTAATAAGCTTCTAAGTATGAGTTTAAGTAAACTTCTAAGTATGAGTTTAAGTAAGCTTCCAAGTATGTGTTTAAGTAAGCTTCTAAGTATGAATTTAAGTAAGCTTCTAAGTATGAGTTTAAGTAAGCTTCTAAGTATGAGTTTAAGTAAGCTTCTAAGTATGAGTTTAAATAAGCTTCTAAGTATGAGTTTAAGTAAACTTCTAAATATGAGTTTAAGTAAGCTTCTAAGTATGTGTTTAAGTAAGCTTCTAAGTATGTGTTTAAGTAAGCTTCTAAGTATGTGTTTAAGTAAGCTTGTAAGTATGAGTTTAATAAGCTTCTAAGTATGAGTTTAAGTAAACTTCTAAGTATGAGTTTAAGTAAGCTTCCAAGTATGTGTTTAAGTAAGCTTCTAAGTATGAATTTAAGTAAGATTCTAAGTATGAGTTTAAGTAAGCTTCTAAGTATGAGTTTAAATAAGCTTCTAAGTATGAGTTTAAATAAGCTTCTAAGTATGAGTTTAAGTAAACTTCTAAATATGAGTTTAAGTAAGCTTCTAAGTATGTGTTTAAGTAAGCTTCTAAGTATGTGTTTAAGTAAGCTTCTAAGTATGTGTTTAAGTAAGCTTGTAAGTATGAGTTTAATAAGCTTCTAAGTATGAGTTTAAGTAAACTTCTAAGTATGAGTTTAAGTAAGCTTCCAAGTATGTGTTTAAGTAAGCTTCTAAGTATGAGTTTAAGTAAGCTTCTAAGTATGAGTTTAAGTAAGCTTCTAAGTATGAGTTTAAGTAAACTTCTAAATATGAGTTTAAGTAAGCTTCTAAGTATGTGTTTAAGTAAGCTTCTAAGTATGTGTTTAAGTAAGCTTCTAAGTATGTGTTTAAGTAAGCTTGTAAGTATGAGTTTAATAAGCTTCTAAGTATGAGTTTAAGTAAACTTCTAAGTATGAGTTTAAGTAAGCTTCCAAGTATGTGTTTAAGTAAGCTTCTAAGTATGAATTTAAGTAAGCTTCTAAGTATGAGTTTAAGTAAACTTCTAAGTGTGAGTTTAAGTAAACTTCTAAGTATGAGTTTAAGTAAGCTTCTAAGTATGAGTTTAAGTAAGCTTCCAAGTATGAGTTTAACTAAACTTCTAAGTATGAGTTTAAGTAAGCTTCTAAGTATGTGTTTAATTAAGCTTCTGAGTATGTGTTTAAGTAAGCTTCTAAGTATGAGTTTAAGTAAGCTTCTAAGTATGAGTTTAAGAAAGCTTCTAAGTATGTGTTTAAGTAAGCTTCTAAGTATGAGTTTAAGTAAGCTTCCAAGTATGTGTTTAAGTAAGCTTCTAAGTATGAGTTTAAGTAAGCTTCTAAGTATGAGTTCAAGTAAGCTTCTAAGTATGAGTTTAAGTAAACTTCTAAATATGAGTTTAAGTAAGCTTCTAAGTATGTGTTTAAGTAAGCTTCTAAGTATGTGTTTAAGTAAGCTTCTAAGTATGTGTTTAAGTAAGCTTGTAAGTATGAGTTTAATAAGCTTCTAAGTATGAGTTTAAGTAAACTTCTAAGTATGAGTTTAAGTAAGCTTCCAAGTATGTGTTTAAGTAAGCTTCTAAGTATGAATTTAAGTAAGCTTCTAAGTATGAGTTTAAGTAAACTTCTAAGTATGAGTTTAAGTAAACTTCTAAGTATGAGTTTAGGTAAGCTTCTAAGTATGAGTTTAAGTAAGCTTCCAAGTATGAGTTTAACTAAACTTCTAAGTATGAGTTTAAGTAAGCTTCTAAGTATGTGTTTAATTAAGCTTCTGAGTATGTGTTTAAGTAAGCTTCTAAGTATGAGTTTAAGTAAGCTTCTAAGTATGAGTTTAAGAAAGCTTCTAAGTATGTGTTTAAGTAAGCTTCTAAGTATGTGTTTAAGTAAGCTTCTAAGTATGTGTTTAGGTAAGCTTGTAAGTATGAGTTTAATAAGCTTCTAAGTATGAGTTTAAGTAAGCTTCTAAGTATGAGTTTAAGTAAGCTTCCAAGTATGTGTTTAAGTAAGCTTTTAAGTATGAGTTTAAGTAAGCTTCTAAGTATGTGTTTAAGTAAGCTTCTAAGTATGTGTTTAAGTAAACTTCTAAGTATGAGTTTAAGTAAGCTTCTAAGTATGAGTTTAAATTTAGCTTCCAAGTATGAGTTTAAGTAAACTTCTAAGTATGAGTTTAAGTAAGCTTCTAAGTATGTGTTTAAGTAAGCTTCTAAGTATGTGTTTAAGTAAGCTTCTAAGTATGAGTTTAAGTAAGCTTCTAAGTATGAGTTTAAGTAAGCTTCTAAGTATGAGTTTAAGAAAGCTTCTAAGTATGTGTTTAAGTAAGCTTCTAAGTATGAGTTTAAGTGAGCTTCTAAGTATGAGTTTAAGTAAGCTTCTAAGTATGTGTTTAAGTAAGCTTCTAAGTATGAGTTTAAGTAAACTTCTAAGTATGAGTTTAAGTAAGCTTCTAAGTATGTGTTTAAGTAAGCTTCTAAGTATGTGTTTAAGTAAGCTTCTAAGTATGTGTTTAAGTAAGCTTCTAAGTATGTGTTTAAGTAAGCTTCTAAGTGTTTCAGTAAGCTTCTAAGTATGTGTTTAAGTAAGCTTCTAAGTATGTGTTTCAGTAAGCTTCTAAGTATGTGTTTAAGTAAGCTTCTATGTATGTATTCAAGTAAGCTTCTAAGTATGCGTTTAAGTAAGCTTGTAAGTATGAGTTTAAGTAAGCTTCTAAGTATGAGTTTAAGTAAGGTTCTAAGTGTGAGTTTAAGTAAGCTTCTAAGTATGAGCTTAAGTAAGGTTCTAAGTATGAGTTTAAGTAAGATTCTAAGTATATGTTTAAATAAGCTTTAAGCTTTTTTTAAGTTCGTAAGTAAATTTTAAGTAAATTTTCGGTAAGATTTTAAATAACTTTTATATTATATTTCAGTAAAATATTAAATACGTGTTTATTAACTTTTTAAGGATAAAATAGATGAGTAACTGTTAGCGCCTTGGGGCTGGTGGAGGGCTCTTCATCCAAGGAGATAGAGCTGTCCTCCCCTATACTACAATCAAACACTTACGAGTTTAGCGCTTCCCCGTAAGTGCAGTAATGGGGTATATTTTAACTTGAGAAATGTGCCCTGAGCTCAGTGGTGATGCTTCTGTCTCACAACACAAGGAACCGGGACTCGATTACCGGGCGAAGATTGCTTTTATTTTCCTTCTCTTCTGTCTCTTATTTGTCCTCTTTCACACTACCATCTTATTCCCATAACCATTATTACTACCATCTTCTTCCCTTCTATCTTACTGTTCTCTTCCCACATCTCTCTTCCACTTATATTGTATGTTATCCACTCCCTCCTTCCCACCTTCCCTCCTTCCTATCCTCCCTTCCTCCCTCCTTCCTATCCTCACTTCCTCCCTCCTTCCTATCCTCACTTCCTCCCTCCTTCCTATCCTCACTTCCTCCCTCCTTCCTATCCTCACTTCCTCCCTCCTTCCTATCCTCCCTTCCTCCCTCCTTCCCACCTTCCCTCCTTCCTATCCTCCCTTCCTCCCTCCTTCCCACCTTCCCTCCTTCCTATCCTCCCTTCCTCCCTCCTTCCTATCCTCACTTCCTCCCTCCTTCCTATCCTCACTTCCTCCCTCCTTCCTATCCTCACTTCCTCCCTCCTTCCTATCCTCACTTCCTCCCTCCTTCCTATCCTCACTTCCTCCCTCCTTCCTATCCTCACTTCCTCCCTCCTTCCTATCCTCCCTTCCTCCCTCCTTCCCACCTTCCCTCCTTCCTATCCTCCCTTCCTCCCTCCTTCCCACCTTCCCTCCTTCCTATCCTCCCTTCCTCCCTCCTTCCTATCCTCACTTCCTCCCTCCTTCCTATCCTCCCTTCCTCCCTCCTTCCCACCTTCCCTCCTTCCTATCCTCACTTCCTCCCTCCTTCCCACCTTCCCTCCTTCCTATCTTCACTTCCTCCCTCCTTCCTATCTTCACTTCCTCCCTCCTTCCTATCCTCACTTCCTCCCTCCTTCCTATCCTCACTTCCTCCCTCCTTCCTATCCTCACTTTCTCCCTCCTTCCTATCCTCACTTCCTCCCTCCTTCCTATCCTCACTTCCTCCCTCCTTCCTATCCTCCCTTCCTCCCTCCTTCCTATCCTCCCTTCCTCCCTCCTTCCTATCCTCACTTCCTCCCTCCTTCCTATCCTCACTTCCTCCCTCCTTCCTATCCTCACTTCCTCCCTCCTTCCTATCCTCCCTTCCTCCCTCCTTCCTATCCTCCCTTCCTCCCTCCTTCCTATCCTCACTTCCTCCCTCCTTCCTATCCTCCCTTCCTCCCTCCTTCCCACCTTCCCTCCTTCCTATCCTCACTTCCTCCCTCCTTCCTATCCTCACTTCCTCCCTCCTTCCTATCCTCACTTCCTCCCTCCTTCCTATCCTCCCTTCCTCCTCCCTTCCTATCCTCCCTTCCTCCCCCCTTCCTATCCTCACTTCCTCCCTCCTTCCTATCCTCACTTCCTCCCTCCTTCCTATCCTCACTTCCTCCCTCCTTCCTATCCTCACTTCCTCCCTCCTTCCTATCCTCACTTCCTCCCTCCTTCCTATCCTCCCTTCCTCCCCCCTTCCTATCCTCCCTTCCTCCCCCCTTCCTATCCTCACTTCCTATCCTCACTTCCTATCCTCACTTCCTATCCTCACTTCCTATCCTCACTTCCTATCCTCACTTCCTATCCTCACTTCCTATCCTCACTTCCTATCCTCGCTTCCTATCCTCGCTTCCTATCCTCGCTTCCTATCCTCGCTTCCTATCCTCGCTTCCCATCCTCGCTTCCCATCCTCACTTCCTCCCTCCTTCCTATCCTCACTTCCTCCCTCCTTCCTATCCTCACTTCCTCCCTCCTTCCTATCCTCACTTCCTCCCTCCTTCCTATCCTCCCTTCCTCCTCCCTTCCTATCCTCACTTCCTCCCTCCTTCCTATCCTCACTTCCTCCCTCCTTCCTATCCTCACTTCCTCCCTCCTTCCTATCCTCCCTTCCTCCTCCCTTCCTATCCTCACTTCCCCCCTCCTTCCTATCCTCCCTTCCTCCCCCCTTCCTATCCTCCCTTCCTCCCCCCTTCCTATCCTCCCTTCCTCCCCCCTTCCTATCCTCACTTCCTCCCTCCTTCCTATTATCACTTCCACCCTCCTTCCTATCCTCATTTCCTCCCTCCTTCCGATCCTCCCTTCCTCCCTTATTCCTATCCTCACTTCCTCCCTCCTTCCTATCCTCCCTTCCTCCTTCCTATCCTCACTTCCTCCCTCCTTCCGATCCTCCCTTCCTCCCACCTTCCCACCCTCCCTCCTTCCTATCCTCCCTCCCTCCCTCCTTCCTATCCTCCCCCCCTCCCTCCTTCCCACCCTCCCTCCTTCCTATCCTCCCTCCCTCCCTCCTTCCTATCCTCCCTTCCTCCCTCCTTCCCACCCTCCCTCCTTCCTATCCTCCCTTCCTCCCTTATTCCTATCCTCACTCCCTCCCTCCTTCCTATCCTCCCTACCTCCCTCGCACTCCCTCCTTCCTATCCTCCCTCACTCCCACTCCCTCCTTCCTATCCTCACTTCCTCCCTCCTTCTCATCCTCACTTCTTCCCTCCTTCCTATCCTCCCTCACCTCCCTTCCTCCCTCCTTCCTATCCTCCCTCCTCCCTTCCTATCCTCCCTCACTCCCACTCCCTCCTTCCTATCCTCCCTCACTCCCTCCCTCGCACTACCTCCTTCCTATCCTACCTCCCTCCCTCCTTCCCTCCCACTCCCTCCTTTTTATCCTCCCTCCCTCCCTCCCTCCCTCCCTCCCTCCCACTCCCTCCCTCCCACTCCCTCCTTTTTATCCTCCCTCCCTCCCTCCCACTCCCTCCCTCCTTCCCTCCTTCCTATCCTCCCTCCCTCCCTCCCTCCCACTCCTTCCTTCCTATCCTCCCTCCCTCCCTCCCTCCCTACCCCCTCCCTCCCTCCCTCCCTTCTTCCTATCCTCCCTCCCTCCCTCCAACTCCCTCCTTCCTATCCTCCCTCCCTCCCTCCCACTCCCTCCTTCCTATCCTCCCTCCCTCCCTCCCTCTCTCCCTCCCTCCTACCTATCCTCCCTCCCTCCTTCCCACTCCCTCCTTCCTATCCTCCCTCCCTCCCTCCCTCCTTCCTATCCTCCCTCCCTCCCTTCCACTCCCTCCTTCCTATCCTCCCTCCCTCCCTCCCACTCCCTCCTTCCTATCCTCCCTCCTTTCTATCCTCCCTCCCTCCCTCCCACTCCCTCCTTCCAATCCTCCCTCCCTCTCTCAATCCCTCCCTCTCCCTCCTTCCTAACCTCCCTCCCTTCCTCCCTCCCATTCCCTCCTTCCTATCCTCCCTTCCATTCCATCCTTCCTATCCTCCCTCCCTCCCTCCCTCCCACATGTACACGCAGTGTGTACCAGAGTGAATGTACACACACTGTGTGTACCAGAGTGAATGTACACACACTCTGTGTACCAGAGTGAATGTACACACCCTCTGTGTACCAGAGTGAATGTACACACACTGTGTGTACCAGAGTGAAAGTACATACCCTCTGTGTACTAGAGTGAATGTACACACACTGTGTGTACCAGAATGAATGTACATACACTGTGTGCACCAGAGTGAATGTACACACACTGTGTGTACCAGAGTGAATGTACACACACTGTGTGTACCAGAGTGAATGTACATACACTGTGTGTACAAGAGTGAATGTACACACACTGTGTGTACCAGAGGGAATGTACATACACCATGTGTACCAGAGTGAATGTACACACACTGTGTGTACCAGAGTGAATGTACATACACTGTGTGTACCAGAGTGAATGTACATACACTGTGTGTACCAGAGTGAATGTACACACACTGTGTGTACCAGAGTGAATGTACATACTTTGTGTGTACCAGAGTGAATGTACATACACTCTGTATACCAGAGTGAATGTACACACACTGTGTGTAGCAGAGTGAATGTACACACACTGTGTGTACCAGAGTGAATGTACACACACTGTGTGTACCAGAGTGAATGTACACACACTGTGTGTACCAGAGTGAATGTACACACACTGTGTGTACCAGAGTGAATGTACACACACTGTGTGTACCAGAGTGAATGTACACACACTGTGTGTTGAGAAATGGGATTGCCAGCTAAGTTTAAATATAGGGAAACTTAACTTAGAAAGACAGCTCATCGCCTGCACAGCCACCCCTGCAGACCAGGTCTTGAGAAGCTGTCGAAGTCATCTCTCAACGGGCTGTAAATGAGTTATAATTTGTAAGATTATAAATTACCCCTAGGGGGTGTTATGTCAGCATATTTCATTCACTGATTGCTGACAAACTTACGTGTGTGGACTCAAAAGTCCGCATATCACCGGGGTTTATGATAAGTGACTAACTCACGACTTTACACTCAACTGCGCAGTCAATAGTAGCACATCACGAGTTAGAACACTTACCTGGGTATATGTATCTGACCCGTAATTACGCCCGGATATCCGTTGAGTTGATTGAAGAATAGAGTTCTTTGAAGAATGTCGCACTACACTCTGCTGGATGGCAACACTCGTTGTTACACTGTTCATCAATAATTGTTCACACAATATCACTGAAGAAGCTGATCACACTTCTCTGTAAGTGTTTATTGTGTTTTATGAGACACTTTGTTCACACTAACGCACAGATCGTTCTTTGTTGGTTATCCTGGCATCAGTGTCACTCTCAGTAGAGTCAAAAGTAATCAGAAGACGCCACAGCACCCCATGCCGTTACTCCCCTAGCACAAAGGAAAAGCTGACCTAGTACTTTTGCTTCCTTGCCACTTCCTCGATGAAGCTAAGCAGAATGTTTAAATCTTACTGTCTTAAGCATAGACAACAATGTCCACTATCTTTACTATGGTAATAAAGTGGGAGCAGGATTTTCCTTTTATTAAGCTACACTTTGCAACACAGGACCGCAAGGAGCAGCGGTCGCTTGACCACGTCGCATACTCGTACTGCATTTGGGGTCAATTACTCGCTGTAGCAGTAAACAAGATATTTGCCCCTTCTGAGAGGGCTGGGCCCCTCAGGGCAGAAAGAGGCTGAAGGGGGCTGATACCCCCCTCCTGGAGAAAATTTCTCCACACTGTGGGGCGGCAGAGGTTCGCTGCAGGTGAACTATTCATCACTTAACATTAATTTAATTTTCTCACTCGCCACCACTGCTGCTTGTCTTTTCTGAACAGCTTTAGTCTGTGTGGTTTCTGGAGAATCACTAATTTTGTTTTCAACACTGTGTAATTCTAACGGCACTAGTTTATTTATTGTCCGCTTATTCACTACACCTTTGCTTAGAACATCAACTGTCCTGATGATTTCACTTGCATCAGGATATATGGTCACAATTTTTCCAAGTGGCCATTGGGACCTCGGACCATCATTGTCAATAATCACTATGTCACCAGTTCTTAAGGACTTATGATTTTCAGGAACACCAGCTCCATAGAAGTGTTCTCTCAATGAGGTGAGATAGTCTTCTGGCCAAATTTTCTCCCAACGTTCAATCACTTTATTAAGGTGTTTGAATTTACGTCTGAGTTGCTCAGGTTCGAAAGTAGGATTCTCTATGATTTATTTATCATTCATGGGAGGAACAGATTCGAGCCTTCTGCCATGGAGTAAATGAGATGGACTTAACACTTCTAAATTGTCTAGATCATCGGTAACATAAGTTAGAGGTCTGTTGTTGACTCTATTTTCTATTTTCTTTGACGATGAAGAGTCTTCCTTAAACAACGTTTTACAATGCCGATCATTCTTTCATAAAATCCGCCGTGCCATGGAGATTTAGGAGGAATGTATCTCCAACGACAACTGAGTTGATTCAGCATCTGTTGTACTTCTGGTTGATCAAAGATCTTGCTTATATAAGCAGCACCAGCAACAAAGTTCGTTGCATTATCTGAAATCATCAGTCTGGGACATGCCCTTCTGGCTGCAAACCTTCTGAATAATTTGATAAAGGTTTCAGAAGACATGTCAGTGGCTACTTCTAGATGTACTGCTCTAGTTGTAGCACAAGTGAACAAACAGATGTACACCTTGATGGGAACTTTGTCAACTGTTTTGGTTAAGATTATTGGGCCAGAGTAATCTACACCTGTCACCTCTAATGGAGTGATATGACAAACTCTTTCATAGGGATATGGAGGTGGACCTGGATACTGACATACTCGCATATCATAGTGACGACAAGTAATACAGTCCTTTGTTTTTTCACACTTTGTCGACCTTGAGGTATCCAGTAGGATTGTCGTATATGACAAAGTGTGTCAGCTACCCCACCATGTAACACGTTACTGTGGGCGTTTTGCACAATCAGTTTTGTTAGCCAATGATTCTTGGGGATCAATATTGGATGTATGGCTTCTTTAGGTAGTGAAGAATTATGAATTCTTCCTTGACATCTTATAATCTTTTCTGAGTCGAGATAAAGTCCTAAAGAATTAATCATAACAGATTTCTTTGGGGATTTATGTTGTGTTGCCAGAAATTTATATTCTGTAGAGAAAACATCTTTCTGTGTTAGTTTCACCCAGTATTTAATGGGTTCAAGATATTCATAATCAGGTTTTATTCCTTTAATGAATTTATGGACAAGAGCTGTAACTCTTAAGAGTTTACCCAAAGATGAGTATTTAGATCCATCAATGACTATTTCTGTTGTGCCTGCAGTATTTACACAACTTATTTCTGCTTTGTTCAAGCAGACTGTTTCTTCTGGCATAATGTGAGCTTTTTGCTGAGGCCAGTTATTTTCATTAGAGAGCCAGTTCGGTCCGTGGAGCCATAATTTATTATCCACAAATTTCTTGAGTGGGACACCACGTGACAACATGTCAGCTGGATTCTCTTGGCTAGAGACGTGGAGAAAGAGATAATCTCCCTGCATCTCTTTTATTTCTGCTACTCTGTTCTGTACATAGACCAGCTTACTCTTATTATTTCTTAACCACTGGATAACTGCCTCATTATCACTCCAGATCACGGTTTTCTCAATAGTGAGATGATCAAGTACTTTGTTGAGATAGACAGCTAATTTTGTACCTACATAGAGTGCTGTCAGTTCCAATTGTGGTACTGTTCTGACCTTCAAGGGTGCTACCCTGGCCTTTGAAGTAATTAGTGTACTTCCTTCAGCATTACTCATGTAAGCTACAGCGCCATAACCTCTGGTTGATGCATCACAGAACACATGTAATGTGTACTTGTTTCCCTCTTGACCTATTTGTCTGGGAAGTTTAATTTGATGAAGTTGTTTAAACTCCCTGGATATTTCATCCCATGCTTGACTCATTTCTAGAGGCAAGTTCTCATCCCATCCAATTTTGAGTTTCCATGCATCTTGCATAAGTATTTTACCTTTTATGGTAATTGGTGAGACGAGTCCTAGAGGATCAAAACACTGAGATACCTCTGACAGTAAACTACGTTTAGTGAGTGTACTGCATGATTTATTGTTTATCCTTTTGAGACTCAAAGTATCTTCCTGTGTGTTCCAGTTAAGTCCCAGCATATTGTTGCAATCAGGAATTTCAGCTTCAGGGAAATCTTCTTTGATAAGTTCCCTTAATTGCTTTGAATTTGTATTCCACATCCTTAGAGGCATATTTGCTTCTTTCATCTCCTTGTTAGCTTCTCTGTATAAGGATTTCAAATCCTCCTCTTTATTCACAGTACCTTGAAGATTGTCCACATAGAAACTTTTCTTTAAGATTTCTTTGAAGGGACTTTCAGATTTCTTCAAATGTGTATTTAGAGTAGCTTCTAGTAAGAATGGAGAGGATGTTGCACCAAATAATACTGATTTGAAACGATAAGTTTTCACAGGACTTTGAGGATCATGTGGATTTTCAGGCCACAAGAATCGAGTATAATCCCTATCTATTTCTTGTAGTCCTACTCTTAAGAAAGCTTTGGAAATATCAGCCGTGTAGGCATATGGGTTTGTGCGAAATTTCATAAGCACGTCTCCAAGCATCTCAGTTAGTGAGGGTCCGGTCATCAGACAGTCATTAAGACTTGCTACATCTTTATTTGCACGTGACTGCAATTATACACAACACGTAGTGGAGTGGTTTCAGAATCTTTTCTGACTCCATGGTGCGGGAGATAATGAGCTTCTGTCTTCAACTTATCTTCGACTATTTCCTCAATGAATTTATTGTCCAAGTGTTCTTGTATGATATTATCATAGACAGTCAGTAGCTCTGGATTCTTCCGGAGCTCATGTATTTGTGCTTTCATCTGTCCAAAAGCCATGCGATAATTGCTAGGCAGATGTGGTGGATTTAATTTCCATGGTAATCTAACCCAATACTGTCCATCTTCATATTTGACAGTGTCCAAATATTGGTTATAAGTCTGAGACTCTTGTGGGCTTGGTTTATTTACATCAATACCTATCGCATCTAAATCCCACAACTTATCACTGGTTCATTCATTTCTTCCAGTAATGATAATTTTTGCTGTGGTACATGATCAGCGGTTATTCTCGTAACTAGTACATTTTCCACTGAATCAATATCAGCTTCTTTCCCACTTTGAGAGGGAATGGGACCACATATCATGTGGCCTCCTGCTGTTTTCAGCAAGTGAACATCATGTTTACTTACTATATTTTGCACAAAACAATGATAATAATCACTTCCAATGATTAAATCAATTGGACTAATTGTGTCCGTCTGTATGTCAGGACAGGCTAACTTGACCTTAGCTGCTTTCAGTGCTGCAACTGTTTCTTTTAATCCCTGGATCTGCACAGACTTAGGCAAATCATCTACTACCACAGCTTCTACTATCTTTTTCCTGTTTCCTAGACCAACAGTGATTCTGGCTAGGTCATATGTCTGTTTACCAGAATTGTGGAAAAAACCAGCTATATCTAACTGTATTTTGGCATAGGTTTGTTTATTCAGTTTCTGTAACACTGTTCTTCTTATGAAGGACCTTTGTGAGCCTTGATCAAATAGTGTTAGCACATTGGTTTTGTGTAATTTATTAGATAACTCAACTCGAGCTATCGGGAGAGCTGTTGCTTTAAACTTATCTCTCACATTTAATGCTGTTGCTTGTTGACTTCCTGATTCTGTCGAAGTCTTCTGCTGTTCAGCAAAAGTATTTGGGCATAATGCTGTATGATGCATACCCTTGCATTTAAAACACTTCTTCAGTGAGCATTTTCCTCCCTTGTGTTCACCTAAACACTTGATGCACCTTTTCAGCTGATGAACACGTTGTTTACGTGCCTCCATTAATGTGTATTGAATACAATACTGTGCCCAATGTGTTCCATCACAAAGTACACATTTTGGAGTACGTTTGTGTGTGACAGTCTGTTTACTGTCTATTGTATTCACAGCTTGATAAATGCCTATATGGGATTTCCCATTCTGTGTTGAAGGTTTGTTATCCACTGGATTTGTGGATTTTTCATCTTGTCTCGTTGCTTGCATGCATGAAACTATTGTTTGTAAACCATTGCTAATTTCTTCACAAGTGAAATAGCGTTTATTGAACATAATATTTAATCGTTCAATAGTTTGTGGTGACAACTTATCCTGTACAATACCACTGATAAACCAATCACATTGCCTTAGGTCATATTTAGCATCTAGAGATCTGAGACTATTGTCTAATGTGATTCTAAATGCCTGTAAGTCTGAAAAACAATGTTTGGGTGGCTTCAAGCTTGATATTAAGACTGCATGTCTAACTCTGACCTTGTCAGCGTCAAAGTAATTGTCTGCTAAGACACGTAAGGCTATTTGTTAATTGCCTTTGACCTCCGGAAATGACTTAATCAGTTCATAGGGTTCTCCCTTCACAAGACATTTAAGATAATTGAACTTAGCAATCTCATCTATGTCAGTTCGTGAATTTACTATGGATTGAAAACCACTAATGAATTCTTCATAATTATGACCTTGGAAAATAGGTAATGACAATGTAGGAAAGCTTGGTAATGGGACACTTGTTGTTACAGGTGTTACAGGTGTTTGACCACTAGTTACAGTAGGTCTCTGTGACAGAGTTTTGCGGCAGATAGCCTGTACTCCTGTCCACCTTAATTGTTCATTACTAAAAGTATCCAAAACATTTTTAATTTCATCCTCAGATGAATCTTATTCAAGAAATTTATTTTCATAATGTGTATAGTCTGAATTAATTATTTCCAGACGTTGTGTAAGTAATTCAAATTTGACCTCAAGATCATCAAAATCTATGTTTGTATCTTGAGTTAATCCTAGACAGACTGAAATTAGATTTTCTAATTGTGTAATTTTAGTCTGTAAAGACTGAAACTGAGTTTTCAAACAAGCCATTTTAATGGTACACTGAAAATTCTAGCACCACACTTAGAGTGTTTAAAAAACACTGTACTGCTATAAACAGCTGAGTTTTTGTTATACTTAAGTCAGCAATAATCAGTCAGACACTACTGACCCACTAAGCTTAACCTCAGGGTCAATGACCATGAAGGGTACACCGTACATGTGGCTGGTGTTTATGGCTTGAGTTTGCTGTGTCAGCCTGACCACGATGATTAATCGTAAATAACGTTATACACTTCATTCACTATACACTATAAATGTCACTGTATTACTGTAAATCACACGTGAATATTACTTACACATATATAAATGTCACTGTTAATATATACACATATGAAAGCTTAAATTTATATATATAGTTCCTTTAATATAACAGGTATATCTATAAGAAACAAACTTTAACACAATCTTGTCTCTTAATTTCTGTCTATAAACATTATAAACACTATGTGTATATACACTAAGACAAACCGAACATCAGTTGGGTTGTTGTTGTCTTAGTCAGCAATTTTCGAGATTGGAGCAGTGGATGCAGGGTGCCATCCCCCGTTTTCTTGTTGGGTGAGTCACCCAGCTCCCGTTTTCTTTGGGTGAACGGTGGGTGAGCGCTCGTTTTCTTTTGGCTGCCCATTCTCTGTGATTGAGTCTGGAGTGACTCATTTATACTGATTTAAATTGTAAAACACCAGTTTTACAGCGTTTTTCGAAGGACCTTGGCTCATAGGTTATTTGTATACTGTAGTACAACGTATTTGGACCACAGTGTGGCCTTTATCCGGTTCGAACACGACCAATATGTTGAGAAATGGCATTACCAGCTAAGTTTGAACATTAAAATGGTATAAAATACCGACAGGTTGTTAGGTAAGACACATATGCAACAGTTCGGTATCTTTATTATGAAACGTTTCGCCTACACAGTAGGCTTCTTCAGTCGAGTACAGAAAAGTTGATAGAAGCAGAAGATACTTGAAGACGATGTAATCAGTCCATCACCCTTAAAGTTTTGAGGTGGTCAGTCCCTCAGTCTGGAGAAGAGCATTGTTCCATAGTATGAAACAATATGGAGATGAAGTGACAGAATGGAGCTTATATAGCGCCAAGAGGTGAGACGTAGGTCACTAGAAGAGGTAAGAACTCAGATGTAGAGAGGTCAGGTCCCTCTCAAATCCAGCCGCTCTCACTAGTGGAAGTTGTCGAAGTTGATTGCAGGTCTGTACCAAGATACCCTTGTGTTGCAGTGTCTGACAGATTGAACATTAAAATGGTATAAAATACCGACAGGTTGTTAGGTAAGACACATATGCAACAGTTCTGTATCTTTATTATGAAACGTTTCGCCTACACAGTAGGCTTCTTCAGTCGAGTACAGAAAAGTTGATAGAAGCAGAAGATACTTGAAGACGATGTAATCAGTCCATCACCCTTAAAGTTTTGAGATGGTCAGTCCCTCAGTCTGGAGAAGAGCATTGTTCCATAGTATGAAACAATATGGAGATGAAGTGACAGAATGGAGCTTATATAGCGCCAAGAGGTGAGACGTAGGTCACTAGAAGAGGTAAGAACTCAGATGTAGAGAGGTCAGGTCCCCCTCAAATCCAGCCGCTCTCACTAGTGGAAGTTGTCGAAGTTGATTGCAGGTCTGTACCAAGATACCCTTGTGTTGCAGTGTCTGACAGATTGAACATTAAAATGGTATAAAATACCGACAGGTTGTTAGGTAAGACACATATGCAACCTGTCGGTATTTTATACCATTTTAATGTTCAATCTGTCAGACACTGCAACACAAGGGTATCTTGGTACAGACCTGCAATCAACTTCGACAACTTCCACTAGTGAGAGCGGCTGGATTTGAGAGGGACCTGACCTCTCTACATCTGAGTTCTTACCTCTTCTAGTGACCTACGTCTCACCTCTTGGCGCTATATAAGCTCCATTCTTTCACTTCATCTCCATATTGTTTCATACTATGGAACAATGCTCTTCTCCAGACTGAGGGACTGACCACCTCAAAACTTTAAGGGTGATGGACTGATTACATCGTCTTCAAGTATCTTCTGCTTCTATCAACTTTTCTGTACTCGACTGAAGAAGCCTACTGTGTAGGCGAAACGTTTCATAATAAAGATACCGAACTGTTGCATATGTGTCTTACCTAACAACCAGCTAAGTTTAAAGAGAATGTACTTAACTTAGAAAGACAGCTCATCGCCTGCACAGCTGTCCCTGCAGAAGAGGTCTTGAGAAGCTGTCGAAGTCATCTCTCAACGGGCTGTAAAGAGTTATAATTTGTAAGATTATAAATTACCCCTAGGGGGTGTTATGTAAGCATATTTCATTCACTGATGGCTGACAAACTTACTTGTGTGGACTCAAAAGTCCGCACCTAACTGCCGACTATTGATTTACAAACTCCTTGTGACTCAAGAACTGCGCAGTCCCCCATACTACAAGAAATTCGTAACCTACCTTGCTCAGGTAGCGTGAGCTATGGTGTTCTTCACACCTTCGACAGATATTGGTGACTTGATAGAAGCTGAAGTGTCCTTGGATGTCCACATCTTCCATAGTCTAGGAAAACGCACACTGGTACACTGTTCCACAAGATTTGTCTTTATTGTTCACAATCTTATCACTAAAGAAGCTGATCACACTTCTCTTAAGTGTTTATTGTGTTTTATGAGACACTTTGTTCACACTAACACACAGATCGTTCTTTGTTGGTTATCCTGGCGTCAGTGTCACTCTCAATAGAGTCAAAAGTAATCTGAAGACACCACAGCACCCCATGCTGTCACTGCCCCCAGCACAAAGGAAAAGCTGACCTAGTACTTTTGCTTCCTTGCCACTTCCTCGATGAAGCAAAGCAGAACGTTTGTTTCTTGCTGTCTTAAGCATAGACAACAATGTACACTATCTTTACTATGGTAATAAAGTGGGAGCAAGATTTTCCTTAATTGTCCTGCTAATGTAAGAGATGTACTGTCTCTTATTAAAATACACTCTGCAACACTGGACTGCAAGGAGCAGCGGTCGCTTGACCACGTCGCATAGTCGTACTGCATCTGCGATCAATTACTCACTGTAGCAGTAAACAAGATGCTTGCTCCTTCTGAGAGGGCTGGGCCCGTCAGGGCTGAAAGGGCTGAAAGGGGCTGAAGAGGGCTGATACCCCCCCCCCTCCTGGAGAAAATTTCTCCAAATGGGGTGACGTCACACTTGTTTAGACCTGTAGTAAGAGAAAGTACCATGCCCCATAGGAGGAGTTCATTTGAATGCTTACCCCCAGAGGGGAGAATCCAAAAACTTGATCCAAGGAGATGGAGTCTTGGTATTATCGAGAAAACCTTGATCCAAGGAAATGGAGGAGGAATATTTGGGGTGAAAGTGGGAGTCCATTTTGAATGCTTACCCCCAGGGGAGGAATCCAAAAAAACTTGATCCAAGGAAGTAGAGCAGGAATATTTGGGGTGAAAGTGGGAGTCCATTTTGAATGCTTACCCCCAGAGGGGGGAATCCAAAAAACTTGATCCGAGGAGATCATAAGAAAATGAAATTCAAAAAAAAATCGAAAAAAATTGGGATGGGGGTGAAAGTGGGAGGGGGAACCTCAAAAATTTGATCCGAGGAGATGGAGAGCACAAGAAAATGAAATTCAAAAAAAATTCGAAAAAAATCGGAAAAAATTCGGGGAGCGGGGGCGATCCGGACGACGCTGCAGAAGGCGCTGCAGAAGGCGCGGTCGGGCGCGAGGGCGGGCGCGAGGGCGGGCGTGGGGCGGGGTGCGGGGGCGGGCAGGGCGCGCGGGCGCGGGTGGGGGGCGTGGGTGTGGGTCGTGGGTGGGGTCATGGGTGGGGTCATGGTTGGGGGTCGTGGGTGGGGTCATGGGTGGGGGTCGTGGGGGGGGGGCGTGGGTGGTGGTCGTGGGTGGGGGTCGTGGGTGGCGGTCGTGGGTGGGGGTCGTGGGTGGGGGGTCGTGGGTGGGGGTTGAGGGTGGGATCATGGGTGGGGTTCGTGGGTGGGGGTCGTGGGTGGGGGTCGTGGGTGGGGGTTGAGGGCGAGGTCAAGGTCATTAGTATATAGGTGTGAAAAGGAGTCCGCTCAGCAAAGGGAGCCACTCAGCCGCAGCCCTTTCGGGAGGAGACCGCTCAGGAAAGGAGACCGCTCAGGAAGAGACCGCTCAGCCGCAGGAGCCACTCAGCCACCTTCAGCTTATTATATATATATATATATATATATATATATATATATATATATATATATATATATATATATATATATATATATATATATATATATATATATATATATATATATATATATATATATATATATAATATCTCTTATATAATAAGCCTACCCTAGCCAGCCAAACCGCAAGAACTCATAAATCAACTAAATACTTCAAAAAATTATAGACGTACAAGTGGTATTGATCAATAACAACACTGCGACTAGCCAAGGACTCGAACCCATGTTGTTTTGGCCCGCCTCATGGTGAATGAAAACCACATCATGCTCTAATGCACAGGACCACTAAATCCTACA
Organism: Cherax quadricarinatus; assembly: GCF_038502225.1. NCBI lineage: Eukaryota > Metazoa > Arthropoda > Malacostraca > Decapoda > Parastacidae > Cherax > Cherax quadricarinatus. Next base: position 35,924,632 of record NC_091319.1, read on the forward strand.
AGATTCATGCACTCAGCAGAGCTAGGTGTTTTACCGTGATCCGAGGACATACGATAGTGTGGGTGCCTCTGAGGTAATTTCATTCTACTCCCTGTTTGGTGTACTAGCTTCAACAAGCAGTATTTTATATTACTTTATCCACAAATAAGTGGTAAAGACATTCTTCCACATAAAGCCGGTTAGTTCAGAAACGTATATGATATTCTTGCCTGAGGCCTAGAGATCACAACATTTTACTATTCCTAGAAGTTTTAATCTACCGTGTTGACAGAAAATTCAAATTTTCACTTCATAGGAAGTCCACCAATGTGGCGTCATACATTCAATACTATTACAAGCACGAAACCAAGATAAAAAGCAGTGTGTTCCTGACAATGTTCTTGAGAGCCTTGCGCATCTGTAGCTCACAGTACTTTGATGACAAAATCAACAAGATATTCAACAAAACTGAGATATTCTAGGGACTTTGTCAGCAAGAAAGACTTTCTACAGGACTGAACCTAAGGAAGTGATGACCAGGAAAAATGTGCTAGTTTTACATACAATGAGAACTTGGTTTGCCTGCGTGAGGCATTAAAAAGCTCAATATGAACCTCGCTTTCAAAAACACAGGGACTGTGAAACAAAGGCTGATTAAAAACCCACCCTCCAACAATGTTGGTGGGGTTTACAAGGTCCAATGTACTCAGTGTCCTCTCTCATATATTGGTCAAACATGCAAATTTATGGAAACCAGAATATCCCAACATAAAGAGTTAGTCAGGATAGGGCAGAAGTCGAATGTTGTTTTTTAACCACGTTAGTTCATGTAATCACCCACCGGAGTGGGATGCTGTCCATATTATTGTACCACACAGTTATGTCATGGAAAGAAAAATAATTAAATCTTCTATCTTGAAACATGAAAGGAATAGAGTATATACCTTATATTATGGATTATACAAGCTCGATATCTGTTTAGTAGAGTCAATTGTACACACTCATAAACAACAATTCTATACAAAATCACAGGATTGTTCATGATGTCAGGTGGTTCATGATGGATCAGTGATGCTCGACCTGTGTTCATGCACTAAAACTTCATGCTACGTCAGCTGTGAATGGTTATATAATGCATTTAGCTGTTACTGTACCATACAAGATTAAGGGATAGCATAGGTAATGGGGTTAAAGGATATTAAAAGTAGAAATTTGGATCATAGAAATATTATCAGAATGGTATAGAAGATTCCCAAGTAAAGAATATTAACCGACACTGAGAAGGATAGTAGACAATATTTAGGAAGAGATACTTCTGAGTACCGCTGGGAACACTCGAGTACCTCAGAGGTGGACATATAAATGGACAATGAGCACATTCTAGTCTTTTCTTTTGTTAGTTACAAAGGTTACACAGAATAATAGCAACCCTTATATAGTATCCAATGACAAAAGTATTTTCTCAAGTCATATGATCTGTTTTAAGCGGCTAGAAGAAGCTTGGGGCTGGCTATTATATCTAATTTCATAATACTTGATATCTCAAAAACCCTCCTACCCCATATGGGGAGTAGGGGGATGGTGATGGTGTGGGGTTGGCACCAACTGTTGGCCCCAATTCTCAGAGAAACTGTGGCCGGTGACACACCTGCGCTGCACTACTCTGAGAAAATCTCCCCTGCTTCAGTTGCAGCCTTGCAACATTGCATAGCTCTTGATGATGTACTGAGAAATGTGAAAGTACTTATATATATATATATATATATATCTATATATATATATATATATATATATATATATATATATCTATATATATATATATATATCGTGCCGAATATGGAAAACTGGTCAATTAGCAAGAACTCATTTAAAATTAAGTCATTTCTAAAATTTTCTCTTATACGTTTAAAGATATATTTTTTTCATTAATGTCAATGTAAAAATTTTTTAATTTTGCATCAAAAGAATCTTAGAAAACTTACCTAACCTTATTATAACAAGAACAATTTATTTTAGACTAACCCAATTAAATATATTTTAGATTTGTTTACAATAATTTAATACTAAATAAACACAGTGAAATATATTTATTTCGTTTGGTTCAGAATGATTTTGGCGAAATTATTGCATACTCAAATTTTCACTTGTCCTATATGGCAAGATGAGCGTTGCTATTTAAGCCAAGATCGCAAGTTCTGCCTATTCGGCAAGAGCGAAATACCGTGTAGCAGATTAAAAAATGGCACAGTCATCTAGCAGATGGATGCCAACCAGGAGGAAGCAAGCAGCTAGGGAAATGGCATGACTGGCAATACTATGAGAGGCAAGTGTCGGTCGTGTTTACAGCTTCGTTGTCTCAACTCTAATGGTTTCCTCCACAAACATGGTAGCTGCCTTGGTTCAGGATGTCCTCCTGTGGAAAGTGATGATCCAGAGCCACCTCAGGCACCTGAACCCACTCCAACAGATCTCATCTCATCAGACAATATCTTGGTAGCAATTAAAGCAACAGGTACCAGGACACTCACACATATTCCCAAAGCAGCCCCTCCACACGCAGTTGGGAAACTTGCAGACCTCCTGAAAAAAGTAAACGATGGTTCCACTATCTTAAATGCTCCACCAACCATCAAGGCATGGAGCAACTTGCTACTTTTTGGCAATGTCTGCTTAGCAGTGCCGGGAAGAAGGGGAAAGAGGCTAACCTCAATGATAATTAAATCCTTACGAGATTTTCCTAGAGCTGCTAACCTCATTCGCCTTCCCCGTCAACACAAAAAAAGGGAGAGGCAGAATCCCCACTCACTCTACTGACAGTGAAAAAGTCAGAGTCCAGGTGAGCAAGAAAATTGAAGAGGGGAACACAGTCGGGGCAATCAGAATTACCAGTGAAGATACAGTTGCTCCCAGGGATGCTGACACGGCTGAAGCACTTAAAGGAAAGCACCCTGCCAGGAAAACCAGTGGCACCAACAGTTCCAGCACCTCTGTCCCCACTGTGCAACCATTGATTGTGGAAGACTCAGACATTTACAAAGCAATAATGTCGTTCCCATCTGGCTCTGCTGGGGGTTACACTGGAATAAGGCCACAGCATTTAAAGGAAATGGTTAATCCAGTTATTGGGGAGATTGCAGAGACACTGCTTTCAGAGATCACAAGGTTCGTCAACAATTCCTTGGCTGGTCTGATTCCTGATGAAATTAGACCTCTCTTTTTTGGTGCAACACTTTGTGCACCGTAAAAGAAGGATGGAGAAATTCGGCCAATTGCAGTAGGCAACACGTTACGCCGCCTCGTATCCAAAGCTGCTGTCCGAAGTATTAGTGCACAGGCAGCCACGATGCTTCAACCAAGCCAGCTTGGCTTTGGGGTCTCTCAAGGAAGTGAAGCAGCGGTTCATGCAACAAGGGTGTATATCAACAACCTGCCTGAAGACAATGCAGTGGTAAAATTAGATTTCAAGAATGCATTCAATCTCCTGAAAAGAGACGTGGTATTAGCAGCAGTACAAGAACATTTCCCTAGTCTCTTCCCTTTTGTTTCAGCTGGGCATAGCAAGGAATCAATGCTTCTCTTTGGAGAGCATGAAATCACATCATCAGAGGGTGTCCAACAAGGAGATCCTCTTGCACCATTTCTCTTCTGTATAGCAGTT
>NC_091319.1:35933268-35938268 GCF_038502225.1 Cherax quadricarinatus
TGTAGCTACACTGAGAGTAAAAGGTAGATGGGATAAAACGAGAATAGAAGCATCAGGGAAGAGAGAGGTGAAGGTTTATAAACTAAAAGAGGAGGCAGTTAGGGTAAGACATAAATAGCTATTGGAGGATAGATGGGCTAATGAGAGCATAGGAAATGGGGTCGAAGAGGTATGGTAAAGAGAGTAGTAAGGGAGAAAAAGTTAGCATATGAGAAGTTTTTACAAAGTAGAAGTGATGCAAGGAGGGAAGAGTATATGGAGAAAAAGAGAGAGGTTAAGAGAGTGGTGAAGCAATGTAAAAAGAGAGCAAATGAGAGAGTGGGTGAGATGTTATCAACAAATTTTGTTGAAAATAAGAAAAAGTTTTGGAGTGAGATTAACAAGTTAAGAAAGCCTAGAGAACAAATGGATTTGTCAGTTAAAAATAGGAGAGGAGAGTTATTAAATGGAGAGTTAGAGGTATTGGGAAGATGGAGGGAATATTTTGAGGAATTGTTAAATGTTGATGAAGATAGGGAAGCTGTGATTTCGTGTATAGGGCAAGGAGGAAAAACATCTTGTAGGAGTGAGGAAGAGCCAGTTGTGAGTGTGGGGGAAGTTCGTGAGGCAGTAGGTAAAATGAAAGGGGGTAAGGCAGCCGGGATTGATGGGATAAAGATAGAAATGTTAAAAGCAGGTGGGGATATAGTTTTGGAGTGGTTGGTGCAATTATTTAATAAATGTATGGAAGAGGGCAAGGTACCTAGGGATTGGCAGAGAGCATGCATAGTTCCTTTGTATAAAGGCAAAGGGGATAAAAGAGAGTGCAAAAATTATTGGGGGATAAGTCTGCTGAGTATACCTGGTAAAGTGCATGGTAGAGTTATTATTGAAAGAATTAAGAGTAAGACGGAGAATAGGATAGCAGATGAACAAGGAGGCTTTAGGAAAGGTAGGGGGTGTGTGGACCAGGTGTTTACAGTGAAACATATAAGTGAACAGTATTTAGATAAGGCTAAAGAGGTCTTTGTGGCATTTATGGATTTGGAAAAGGCGAATGACAGGGTGGATAGGGGGGCAATGTGGCAGATGTTGCAAGTGTATGGTGTAGGAGGTAGGTTACTGAAAGCAGTGAAGAGTTTTTACGAGGATAGTGAGGCTCAAGTTAGAGTATGTAGGAAAGAGGGAAATTGTTTCCCAGTAAAAGTAGGCCTTAGACAGGGATGTGTGATGTCACCGTGGTTGTTTAATATATTTATAGATGGGGTTGTAAGAGAAGTAAATGCGAGGGTCTTGGCAAGTGGCGTGGAGATAAATAATAAAGAATCACACACAAAGTGGGAGTTGTCACAGCTGCTCTTTGCTAATGACACTGTGCTCTTGGGAGATTCTGAAGAGAAGTTGCAGAGATTGGTGGATGAATTTGGTAGGGTGTGCAAAAGAAGAAAATTAAAAGTGAATACAGGAAAGAGTAAGGTTATGAGGATAACAAAGAGATTAGGTGATGAAAAATTGGATATCAGATTGGAGGGAGAGAGTATGGAGGAGGTGAATGTATTCAGACATTTGGGAGTGGACGTGTCAGCGGATGGGTCTATGAAAGATGAGGTGAATCATAGAATTGATGAAGGGAAAAGGGTGAGCGGTGCACTTAGGAGTCTGTTGAGACAAAGAACTTTGCCCTTGGAGGCAAAGAGAGGAATGTATGAGAGTATAGTTTTACCAATGCTCTTATATGGGTGTGAAGCATGGGTGATGAATGTTGCAGCGAGGAGAAGGGTGGAGGCAGTGGAGATGTCATGTCTGAGGGCAATGTGTGGTGTGAATATAATGCAGAGAATTCGTAGTTTGGAAGTTAGGAGGAGGTGCAGGATTACCAAAACTGTTGTCCAGAGGGCTGAGGAAGGGTTGTTGAGGTGGTTCGGACATGTAGAGAGAATGGAGCGAAACAGAATGACTTCAAGAGTGTATCAGTCTGTAGTGGAAGGAAGGCGGGGTAGGGGTCGGCCTAGGAAAAGTTGGAGGGAGGGAGTAAAGGAGGTTTTGTGTGCGAGGGGCTTGGACTTCCAGCAGGCATGCGTGAGCATGTTTGATAGGAGTGAATGGAGACAAATGGTTTTTAATACTTGACGTGCCGTTGGAGTGTGAGCAAAGTAACATTTATGAAGGGGTTCAGGGAAACCGGCAGGCCGGACTTGAGTCCTGGAGATGGGAAGTACAGTGTCTGCACTCTGAAGGAGGTGTGTTAATGTTGCAGTTTAAAAACTGTAGTGTAAAGCACCCTTCTGGCAAGACAGTGATGGAGTGAATGATGGAGAAAGTTTTTCTTTTTCGGGCCACCCTGCCTTGGTGGGAATCGGCGGCCAGTGTGATAACAAAAAAAAAAAAAAAATTCGCTTGTCCTATATGGCAAGATGAGCGTTGCTATATAAGCCAAGATGGCAAGTTCTGCCTATTCGGCACGACATATATAGAATAATAGTGCTGTAGTGGTTATGCTGAATATAATAGGTACATGATGTCACTCTAGTAATACTATGCTGTCCTGAGTTTATTCTCTTTAAAATGCATGATTTAACAAGATAGTTATAATGGCTGTTGGTAAATGGTTTTGGTTGTCTTGATGTACTTTCCCTATTAAATTTAATCTAAATAGCCAGAATGTATTTAATTAGACCTTAAACAGGCTCACACCGACCCCCCCCCCCCAAGCTGGAAGGGGTCGCTTCGCTTACCCGTAACTCAAAGGGGCCCCGCCAATCTGAATAGCCTAGGGCCCGGAGATTTTTTAATCCGGCCCTGTGGGGAAGGTGTAAATGGCAGTTTAAATATATAAATTATATAATATGTATATTTTCCTTTGGTAGCGTATTATGTTCCGCTTGTACTGGTCTTGCAATTGAATTTTAAACTTTTCTTGAGAGGATATTCCTTTCACTATGTACCTTGAAGAACTGAGTTATTTTTGTAATTTTTGTTACGTGTTCCTGCATCAGATTTAAAGTAATTACCTATTATGTAAACATGTGTGGATAAGGATTAGTTCTCTAGATTAAAATTTTTGTATCTATATTTGTAAGTAATACTAGTTAGGCACGTGCTAGAAGGCACAGCGAAAGTATAGTCTTGTGGAATGTATGTTACGTCTTGGTAAGTTTGTATGTGGCGTGTTAGGTGTTATAAGGAGTTTGGTGTTGTTAAGTTACTAAAATCATGATGAACCTTTTGGATAATACTTATTCATGTTCTAGTCTTGGGTTCTTTAAATTATTTACATAGCCTAGTATTGTACCGCTAATGTGGCATGTGGTGTATTATCTTGCATTTTGAGCGTGAACTTCACGATATGCAATGTTTTGAATGTTTGTAATTCATGGTTAACATTAATATTTGATATTATATTGGTGGTGTATATTCTTCTACTTATTACAGTGTATGTGTATAGGAATGTAATGTTTCATAACTGTTTTAGTCTGTAAATTTGTGTTTTGTGTCTTGTTTATGCACTACCAACTCTTAGGTAAATACTCATTAAGGTTTTCATGAGGTCAGTGTATGACCATTAATTAGGATAATTAATGTATGTTATTTAGAACGGTGACTGTACATACGGGGGGGGGGGTAGAAGTGTCAGCTGTGTCTGCACTGGCAATAATGATTATTATAAAAGGAGGGTTTGTAGGTTATGTATATGGTTGTGGGTTATGTATATGGTTGTGGGTTATGTATATGGTTGTGGGTTATGTATATGGTTGTAATATGGCCATGATCTATGGTGTTCTTTATTGTACCGGGATTGTGTACTAGAGGTTTGGTAATATCTAGTATGGTTTTTAATTTTATACTCTTATACATTATTGTTTTTGTTCTATGTTTTAAATAAAAAAAAAATTAGTCTTAGTTGACACCTGCGTTTTTAACAACAGTACAGCAGCAGGTTCTTGCTGCCTTCTGCTGTCGCTTACTGCATCTATTCACCTAGAGGAAATTAGGTGCTTAGTTATTAGTTGACTGTTGTAAGTGGCATCCGGGGGACGGTACAATAACTCAGATATACCTTTGATAAGTATGGTAAATATTTTAGATAGGTATTGGTATATACATAAAGCCGTATTTAGGCACACACAAAACAAGCTACAACTTAGGGCCGCAGCATGAATAAGCCTCTCCAAATTTCCGAATTTATTCTTCATTTGCTTAAGCCTGAAGTGGGCTCAGAATCCACCTCAGATAAACTTCTTACATTATATACGAGCTGACAACACTGTTTTACTCCAGGGAATTAAATAACTTCAGTCACTGGGAACTAATTCGTAGTATTATTTTCTTCTTATTAAATATCTTTAAACTAAATAAAGACATATTTCAATTCTAATGAAATAACTACCTAAGTTTCCCCTCCAGCACTAGTTTGTTATGATGCTTCTTGGCGATATTCTTAACAAGTTCATTTGTTAACACTTGCCAGGTCATCTACAGCTTTCCATGGCTTAGGGCCTCACTATATCTAAATCCGGCACTGAATATACATTAGGTAAATTCAGGGCTGGATGTACATGAGTTAGTATTAATATATTTATTATGCACACAAGATCCGTCCAGTGGGTGGTAGTCGAAAGATTACCGAGGCACATAATGGGGCAGGACCCAAAATTCTAATAGCTGAACAAGTTACAATGTAATTAACTATTTGCATATTTATATTTGTTTATAATGGTAATGAGTTCATCATGCAGATATGAATTATGTCACATTAACATTATATTTTAGCAAGGTATGATATAATAATAAAAGAGTGTTTAAGTGGTTATGTGTTATTTACAGTGGGCAGAGCGATCGACACCATGCCTAACCCTTCTAGGGTAGGGTAGGTGCCTGAGCCCGAGCCTTTAGCTCATAAGACTGTCATTCCCATTTGTCCCCTTGGGGCGGGGATGGCAGACCAGAGAGGCCTAGCTTGTGGCTAGGCCTGGGGACAGTTGGTCCCAAAGATGAGGAGGTACTTGTGCCTCCTCCTATGG